>NC_091453.1:131662994-131805813 GCF_964237555.1 Oryctolagus cuniculus | reverse complement strand
GGAGAATTTAATCCATGTATATTCAAGGTTAGTTTTGATACATAAGAACTAAGACCTGGCATTTTGTTGATTGGATACCAATTCTACCTGCTCTGTTAGTGAATTTGATGGTGCCATGTTTCATGTGTAGTTGTAATGCAGGACATTCTTCAGAATTTCTTGTAAGTCTGGTGTGGTGGTTTTAAATTCTCTTAGTTTTTGCTTATCTGGAAAATATCTTATTTCTTTTTCACTTTTAAAGGATAACTTCCCTGGAATAAAATTCTTCATTGGAAGTTTTTTTTTCTTTTAAGACCTTGAATATATCATTCCACTCTTCTGGCCTAAAGGGTTTCTGCTGGGACAGCTGATGTTAATCTGATTGGTTTTACTTTATATGTAACTTGATGCTTTTCTCTTGCTGTTTTTAGGATTCTTTCCTTGTCTTTAAATTTTGACAGTTTGACTACAGTATGCCTTGGAGAAGATCTTTTTTTTGGTTGAGTCTGCTTGGGTTTATTTGAGCTTCTTGTTTCTTGATGTCTGTTTCTTACAAGACCTGGGAAATTTTCAACTATTATTTCATTTAGTAGAGTCCCAACAATTTTTTCCTTATAGATGGTATCCTATATTTTGCATAGACTTTCTTCATTCTTTTTAAGGATTTTTTCTTTATTTTTTCCTGATTGGGCTTTTTCTTTCTTTTTTTTTAAATTCTGATGGAAGTTGACTTTTTAATAATTTATTTGAGAGCTATAATTACAGACAGTGAGAGGGAAATACAGAGAGAATGGTCTTGCATCATCAGCTGGTTCACTCCCCAAATGGGTGCAACAGTTGGAGCTGGGCTATCCGAAGCCAGGAGCCAGGAGCTTCTTCCAGGTCTCCCAAGCAGGTGCAGGGGCCCAAGCTCTTGAGCCATCCTCCACTGCTTTCCTAGGCCATAGCAGAGAGCTAGGACTCAAACTGGTGCCAATATGGGATGCCGGCACTACAGGTGGAGGATTAACCTACTGTGCCACAGTGCTGGCCCCTGATTGGTTTTTTTCAAAAGACTTGTCCTCTAGGTCAGAAATTCTTTCCTCCACTTGGTCTATTCTGCTGTTGAAGCTCTCGGTTATATATATATATATATATATATATATATATATACACACACATATATATATTTTGTTTCACTGATTGAAAATTTCATCTAGAAAATTTCTATTTGGTTCTTAGAGTGTTCTATCTCTTTAGCAGTATTTTCATTCATATCATTCATTGATTGTTCTAATTTCTTTAATCTTTCCATCTGTATTCTCTTGCATGTTGTTGAGTTTCCTTACAATCATTATTTTGGATTGTATATCTGTCATTTTGTAGATTTCCTTCAGTTGAGGACCTAGTTCTGGAGGATTAATTTGTTCTTTTGGAGGTGTCATGCTACCTTGTTTCTTCATGTCTCCTGTGTCCCTATGTTGATATCTGCCCATGTGGTATATTTGTCCCTTTTTCTGTATGGAGTAGGTTTTATTGTAAAAGAGTTTATGGTTTAGCTGGAATGCAGGATATCACTTGGCTTGTGGCTTTGGATTTGATTCTAGGTGTACGTAGGAATGTAGTCTCTGATTTCTTTTGCCTTAATCTATGTCAGTTGTGTCTGTAAGTGACACAATGGTCTAGTCTGCTGCAGTTTGTAGGGGGAGAAGTATGGCTTTGAGATGAATATGGGTATCCTATGTGTGTCTTTGATCCACAGAGAGTTTGATGTGAGTCTCCCTGGTGATTGTGATAGCAAGGACCTTGTTCTTGATGCTACTGGCAAGCCTGAGTGATGCTGGGCCTTGTGGCACCAACTGCTGTGGCTCTAGGACTGTGTGATACAGATGGGCCCTTCCTCAGGTCTGCCAGGAGAGTCCAACTGGTGCTATAGCTTATAACACCAAAAGCCTTAGTCCTAGGATGAGGGGATATGAACTGGACCCTGCTCCAGCCCTATAGATTGACTACTAGGTGTATAGGAGATTTTGCTCTGGAGGGTAGGAGTCCAGAGTGGTGGAATGCAGGCTGGTTCTTCTCTAGGTACACCAGGTAGATTGCAGTGGTACTGTGATATTTAGAACTGATTGTTACAGTTCTGGTGTTGCAGGGTATAGTGGGGTCATGACCCAGATTCCCCAGTGTGGGAACAGATTTTTAATGGGCTGCTTCTGGTGTTAGCCCCCAGAAGCTAAAGTGAATCCCTCCTGGCTCATGTTGAATGTGTAAGTGTATGTCTAGGGCAAAATCACCCAAATTCCTACAGTTGCAGGATGTGGGGTATCTGTCCTTTGCCCCACACATTGCCCTGACTTTGATGCTGGTAGAACAGAGGTACGCTTTGTGACTTTTTGTTGCTGTGTATGGCACCCTGTAGGAGTGGGAGAGGGAAAAGAAGCAATGTGGCTTCCCTCCTCCAAGCCCGGCAGTTTTACAGACCCAGTGCTCCCCAGGCTGAAGTCAAAGTCAGTGGCTGACTGTAGAATTCCCTCTCAGCTGAAACTGTGAGTGCTGGGGCAAGCGGCGATTTCTTCCTACCTTGACATAGTCAGATGGAGGCTCTCTCCTCTTGTTCCACAGAGTCTTTTTTTTTTTTCTTTTCTTCTTCACTTCTTCGACAAAAATTTCCATCAGACCCCTGGAAATGTGGTCCTTTCTTTGTTCTTTTAGTATGCCAGAGCAGCTGAAGTTAGTGTGGCTAAACCTTATTCAGCTGTCTTGGATTTCCCCAGATGTTAGTCTTTTTAAAGAATAATACCATTGATAAATCTTAGGAACACTAATCAAGGTAATAGAGAAAAAACTCACTAATCACCAGTATTGGAAATGAAAAGGGGCATTGCTAAAGATTGTACAGACATTAAAAACATAACGAAGGAGTATTATGAACAAATTTGTGAAAAAAAATTTGAAAACTTAAAGTTGCAAGTTCTTTGGAAAAACAAAGCAACTTACTAAAACTGATGCCAGATGAAATAGAAAATATCACTAGCTCTGTATCTTGTAAACAAATTTAATTTGTTCTCAAACAGCTTCTCTAAAATCAAATAAATAAAATGAAGAGGAAGCGCTCTGGGCCTCCCACTCTGTGGGGAATAGCTATGCAGTGGGATGGGCTGTCTGGCACCCACCTCCCTTCCTCCGCTTTGTGCTTGCTCACAGGTCCCAGTGAGACTGCACCGGTCAGCACCCTCCCCGACTGATCACACTGCCTCCCCCCAGGTCCCTGCCATGGCGCTGGAGATGCTGCTGGACTGGTGCGGCTGGATGGGCGTCAACGCCCAGAGGTCTCTGCTTATCCTGGGCATCCCTGCCGACTGTGAGGAAGAGGAATTCCAGGAGGCCGTGCACGCTGCCCTGTGGGCCCTGGGCCGCTTCCGAGTGCTTGCCAAGGTCTTCAGAAACGAGCTGGGGGCCAAGGTGGCCCTGGTAGAGTTTGCTGAGTATTTAAACCGGAACTTGATCCCCCGGCAGATTCCAGGCAAGGGGGGACCCTGGTCTGTGGTCTTCCTGCCCCAGGCCCCTGATTCTGAGTTGGACAATAGACCTGGTCTCCCTGGAGGGCCCCAGGGGCAGGCAGTGGCAGGAGGTATAGGTGTTACAGGAGCTGCAGGTGTGGAAGGTGCTGCACATGCAGAAGGATCTTTAGGTGAGGGAGGAGCTGCAGGTGTGGCAGGAGTTGCAGGTGCGGGAGGAGCTGCAGGTGAGGCCCAGTATGCAGGTGTTAGAAGAGGTGCAGGTGAGGCAGGTGTCATGGGAGGTGCACGTGAGGAAGATGTCCTAGGAGCCGCAGGTGTGGCAGGAGCCGTCGGTGTTATAGGAGGTGCAGGTGAGGCAGGTGTTATGGGAGGTGCGGGTGAGCGAGACATAGCAGGAAGTGCAGGTGAGGCAGGAGCTGCAGGTATTATGGGAGTTGCAGGTGAGAGAGGAGATGCAGGTGCTATAGGAGGTGCAGGTGAGGCAGGTGTGGCCAGAGTTCCTGGGGAGGAGGGGGCTGCAGGTGAGGAAGAAGCTGCAGGTGTTTTAGAAGCTGCAGGCGGGGCAGGAGCTGCAGATGAAGAAGAAGTGTCAGATGAGGAGGGAGCGGCAGGTGACACGGGGATTGCAGGTGTAATAGGCTCTGTGGGTATGGCAGGAGCGGCAGGTGAGGCAGGAGCTCCAGATGAGGACAGAGCTGCAGATGAAGCCGAAGCCTGGGCCCACCAGTGGAGGGAGGCCTTGCAGCCGGTGCTGGAAAACATGGCCTACCAGGAGCTGAGAACCTTTTCTGGGCTGGAAGGGCCCAACTGTGGGGAAGAGCCCTTTGAGAGCTGGCTGGACCATGCCAATGACATGCTTTACCTGTGGCGCCACATATCTGAAGGAGAGAGAAGGAGGCGGCTGGTGGAGAGCTTGGGTGGCTCTGCCTTGGATCTCATATGTGGGGTGCTGGATGAAAATCCTGACACCCCCGCACAGGACTGCCTGGCTGTGCTTGTGCAGGTGTTTGGGAACAAGGATACCCGGATGACTTCCAGGCTGAAGTTCCTGACTTGCTCCCAGCGGCCTCAGGAGAGTCTCTTTGCGTACGTGATGCGCCTGGAAAGCCTTCTGCAGGTGGCCATAGAGAAGGGGGCCATCCAGTCCAGCATGGCTGACCAGGTGCGCACCCGGCAGGTGCTGATGCGGGCCCGCCCGAATGAGATGCTGCAGAACAAACTGAGGAGCTTGCGGCTCGAGAGGAGGCCACCTGGCTTCGTGGGGCTGCTTCGACTGATTCGGGAGACAGAGGCGTGGGAGGGCACCCTATTTAGAAATGAGCAACTGGAGGGTGAGGAAGGGGCCCAAGTACATGATGGAGACCCAGCCGCTGCCCCAGCTGGCGCCGCCCATGGAGATGCTGCCGAGGCTGCCCTGGCTGGTGAGAATGCCGAGGCGGCAGCCCCTCTGGGGGAATCTGCTGCCGAAGGCGGTGGCTCTCCCAGTGCCGATGAAGCCGAGGCCTCCCCAGCCGCAGAAGACGCCGCCCAGCTGGCTGCTGACCCTCAAGCTGCTGCTGAGGCCACAAAGGCTGTCTCTGCTACTGAGGAGGCCACCGAGGGCCCCTCTGCCACCCAGGAAGGTGCATATCCTCTCAGCCCTGTGGCACTTGGTCAGGCAGGAGCCTTGGAGGCCCCCGGGGGCCCCACCCCAGCCCACATGGGCAGTGCTTTTGGAGCGGGCCTAGGCGATCCCAGCTGGGGGCCAGAAACCCCTGCCCAGGGAGGAGACCAGGAGGCCAAGGGGCCTCCCCAGGAGGGGCTCAGGCCTGCCCTGGAAGAGTCGGGAAACGATGGCGGGGCTGGGGAAATGAGCTCCCCCGAGTCCTCGCCGGGCAAATAGGCTCAGAAGGCCCTGGGGCCTCCTCCCCTCACTGGCCACAGAGCCCTGGAGGGGGGGAGGCCAGGCCAGGGTGCCCCCTCACCCCACGAGGGTACCATGGTCCACGCGAGGCCCCACCCTGCCCAGTCCATGCCCCCGGCCTCCCATCTCCCCCAAGGGGCCCTGTCCACTCCCAGCTGCCATTTTAGGTGACCCAAATGCGATAGTTTGCTGCCACATGGGGCTGGGAGGAGCACCCCTCCCCATGGTAGCCCCAACCTTAGCCCTACGCCTGACAACTCAGGTGGCCAGTTTGGAAATGCCCCTGAGGGCCTAGCACCTGAGGACCTTGGCCACCCTCCTGGGCCTGCGAGACATGGGGTTGGGGGGAGAGACCATCTCAAGGGTGCCAGCTGCCTGGGGCTCCCCAGGGGGCCCCCGACCCATTCACCACCCCTGGGGCAGGCTGCTCCCTGTCCTGGGGAGCCCACCCTTACCTGTGTAGGCCCCGTAGTGACCCACGTGTCAAGTCAGCGTCCCTTGCCGCACCGACCACCGTTCTGTGCAGGCCAGGAGGTGTGTGTGTGCCCAGGCTGGAGGTCCTGGCCTGTGCGGCCTGTGCCAAGGCCCTGCCCATCCCCATCGCGTGTGGTGAGCCCCGCCTCTGCTTTCTCGCTGCAGACGTAGGCCACTGCCGCTTGTTCTTGCAGAGTGTGTGTGTGTGTGTGTGTGCACTTACCCGAGCAGCTCCTCCCCAGAGACCCCGAGCCCAGTCCCAGGAGGCAGCAGGAAAGACAGCCGAGGGCGCAGCCAACCGATGCTCCCACTGTGATGGTGACCGCGATGGTGAGGAGAGGAGGAAGAACTGAACCGGCGATGGACTGGGGGCTGCATGAGGCTCCACAGGGACTGTGCTCTGATGTTGCCCCCTGAGTTAGTTGTGACTCAGTTTCCCAGCCTGATGTGACATTCCCTGTAGTGTTTCCTGTGTCCCTTGACTTCCCGTGTGGGCCATGGGCAGGACCATGCCCAGCTGGTCAGGGGACCCCTGCAGTGACTGCGTCTTGTCCTGATGAGGGGCAGATCCTGGGGCCCTCAGGAGGGGAGAACAAGATGGGAGGGCCCTGGTGTGCAGGGCAAATGAGGAACCCTGGAGGAGGGAGGCCCGGGACCCATGGCCTCCAGTGACCGTCAGGAGTTACCCTCTATGTCATCGTCCCTTCTCTTCAATGGTTGTAGTGTTTCTGTTCAATAAAGCTTGTTTAATGTTCCAGCTGTCTCCCCTCTGCTGTGGGCGCCTCAGGGGGCGGTGGGCTGGGGATGGGATGGCGGAGGAGTGGAGGAAGTGCCCGGCGCCCACTGGAGACGTTTCCAGTGACAGATGAATGCTACCGTCTGCAGGCCGGGGCGTGATGAGGGTGGTGGTTTTATGTTACAGGTGAGTTGTGTGGCCAGGGTGGTCCTGTCCTTCGGGGCTTTTGAAGATCTTTGCAGGTGGTGCTGGTTGTTTCCTTGATGTGGCGTAAGATGCTACTGGCGGTCAGTGCCTGGGGTTCAGGATGGCTGAACGTGAGTGATGTCAGAGCTTTGGGCTGTGCCCCAAAGGCTCACAGCACCCCTGTGGGGAAGCAGTGTCAGTGACAGGGTTTTTGAAACCCCTGGATGTTTTTAGATTTGAGATTCTCAAAATCTCCCCCTGTGGCCCCAGTGGCAGCTTACTGAGCACCAGCAGATCTCCGACTCTTGTGGTTCTTCTGGGAGAATGGAGCTAACGGTGGCCATAACCCTTCCACTGCCAACGGGCACTTGCTCTGCAGGTGTGGGGATGAGCAGGCTGATGCCTGCACAGCCTTCTGAAGGGCTGGACTTGTGTTTCACTTTACTGCTTACGTAGGAATCCAACATGCCAGGGCTGTCAGCCTAATTTTTAAAAACAAGGCCAAGGGCTTGGCACTTAACCCTGGTTCTGAGAAGGGTCCAAGCTTGGCATTTTTGTGCCCCAAATGGAGAGACACTGCAGAAGATGAGACCATGGCAGCACTCTGGGGGATGGGGGGTTGTGAGACTTCCTGCTAAGGGCCCTGAGATGCCCTTGGACCACTTAGGCAGGCATGGTGGGCAATTGAACTCGTCCTGTCCCAGTGAGTTGCTTCCTTACGAGTTATGAGGATGATCCCAGCTCCCATGAGGAGGAGTGTAGAGGGCTAGGTCTGGATGTCCTGCTGCCTGGCTCTTAGGATAAAGATCAATCCCTCTTTCAACATTTTATTTTATTATTTTTTCATTTTTTTTTAAAAAAGGTGTATTTATTTACTTTAAAAGTTACAGAGAGAGGGAGAGACAGATAGATTCCATCCACTGGTTCACTCCTCACATGGCTGCAACAGCCAGAGCTGGGCCAGGCCAGGCCAAAGCCACGATCCAGGAGCTTCATCCAGATCTCCTATGTGGGTGGCAGGGGCACAAACACTTGGACCTTTTGCCATTGCTTTTCCCAGGCCATTAGCAGAGAGCTGGGTTGCAATTGGAGCAGCCAGGATATGAACTGGTGCCCATATGGCATTGCAGGTGATGGCTTTACCCGCTACACCATAGCACTGACCCCAAGATCCACCCCTCTTGAGACCTTTAAGGTCTGACCTCTACAACCTTAGTGTCCGTGTATGTATCTAGCTATCTCTATCATCTATCTATTTGTATCTGTCTTGTCTCTCTCCATCTCTCTTTGAGCCACATCAGCCATCTTTTAGTCCAGCTCTCACTAAGTCCCTTTCAGCCCCAGGACCTTTGCTCATGCAGGTCGCTCACCTGCTGTGTAGCCCACCTTCCAAAAGAGGAGTGAAGAATGTCAGGTGTGCACTCTCCTGGCTTCCCTCGCAGCCGGGCCACAGGCACATGGCCAGACAGCTGCGCCCACTGCTGAGTTACTCTGAGGCCTGCGATGGGAGAAGCACGGACCCCAGCTGGGTAGGCTGGCAGCGGCAGGGGCAGTGCCACCTGTTTCCCGAGGAGCTGTGGCAGCTGGGGCACTGGAGGCAGCGTGTGGAGTCCTGCAGGGTCTGTGCCTCGTCATGGGTGGGAGCCGCGGGGGACGGGACCCTTGCTCCTCTCTGCAAAGCGCCCAAGCTGGCTTCCCCCACCCTCCCGAGACGCGGGTGGGGTGCCCCGTGGCTGTTCCCCTTGCACCTCCATCAACCAGTGTGTTTTTGCTGGGCGCCACTAAGAGCTGCGAGGGACCAGTCTCTGCAGATGCCATCTGAGCTGCTGGTGCCTGAAGTGCCCCTCCCTGGGCCAGCTCAGCGACACCACTTACCCTTGGCTCGCTTCTTAGTGCCCAGCCAGCATCCCCGCCCCCCCCCCCCCCCCGGCAGTGGTTCATGGGCTCCTCTTACCCAGGGACCAGCTTCGGTCTTTACCCCCAGGTCTAGCCAGGTGGGTCAATCCAATGCTTGGCTCATCAAATACCTTGTCCTAGGTCTCTGAATCGGAATAGGAGATCCTATAGGGATGGCCTGGATCTAAGCCATGGCAGAGGCAGTGTGCTTGGCAGCCAGCTCTGCTTCTTGGCCCCTGCCTATGAGGAGCCCTTGGGGAATCCCTATGTTCCAAACCTGGTCCCTAACTTTTTGCTTGCTCTGTGACCTCTCAGGAGCCAGACAAATAACAGAGAGGGACAGGGAGAGACGGACAGAGATCTTCCATCTGCTGGGTCACTCCCGAAATGGTTGCAAAGGCTGGGCTGGGCCAATGCTGATGCTAAAACCAGTAACCAGTAAGCAGTGACTGCATCCTGATCTCCCACATGGGTGGCAGGGCCCAAGTACTTCCCAGGCACATTAGCAGGAAGCTGGATTGGTAGTGGAACAGCTGAAACTCAAACTGGCACTCTGATATGGAATGCTGGCATTGTGAGTCGCAGCTTAACCCACTGCACCACTTTGCTGGCCCCTTCTGTGTTTAAGAGTCACGTGGGCTGGGCAGTTAACCGTGATTAAGATGCTGGTTAAAAGGCCCATACTGGGATCGGCATTGTGGCATAGCTGGTAAAGCCATCCTATATTGGTGCTGGTTTGTGTCCCGCCTGCTCCACTTCTGATCCAGCTCCCTGCCAATGGCTTGGTAAAAGCAGTGGAGGATAATTCGAGTCCTTGGGCCACTGCTATCCATGTGGCAGACGTGGATGAAGCTCCTGGCTCCTGGCTTTGGCCTGGCTCAACCCTGGCCATTGTGGCCATCTTAGGGAGTGAACCAGTGCATGGAAGAATGAACCAGTGGATGGAATTTACAAAGAATGGATCTCTGTTTGTAACTCTGAATCTCAAATAAATAAATAAATAAATAAATCTTTTAGAGAGAGAGAGAGAGAGACCCACACCCTGTACTGGAGTGCCTGCCTTGATTCCTGGCTTCAGCTCCTGACTCTAGCTTCCTGCAAATGCAGATCCTGGGAGGTATGGTGATGCCTGCTGATGGCTCTGAGTAGCTGAGTCCCCGCCACTCATGTGTGAGGCATGCATTGTGTTTCTATTTCCTGGCTTTGGCCTGGCCCAGGCGCAGCTGTTGTGGATAGGAGGTCTCTGTCTCTGGCTCTCAAATAAACAAAAATTACGAAAAGAAGACACAGGCCTTGCTGGTACTGCTCACTGACTGACACATGCTGCCTGTGCTGCTGGCCCCTATGTGGCCATTCCACGCAGCTGCCGTCCTGCAACTCTGCTCATGTCCTCACTGCCGCTGCAAAGCTTCCTGTGAGGTGGAGCAGCCAGAGGGCAGGGACTGTGTCATGTTGATTGTTGTGTCGGAGGGCACAGCCAGGCAGGGCTGAGGCATAGTGGGTCTTTAGGGAGTATCGGTGAAGGTGACTCTGTCCTGTGCCCAGTGCTGCAGTGAGAGCGAAAGAGGCAAGTCTCACCTCAGGAGCTGAGTGTTGTCACCATGACAGCCACAGCCTCTCCAAGCCTCTCGTCTGCACATAAGCTCTTTACACACCTCAGCTGCTGCCACTGTGCTCCATGGGCCATGCAGAGGGACCATGGATTGCACACTTGGCAGGGGCCATGCTCACTGATCAGTCAGTGGCTAGTTAGGGGGATGGGGAAGCCAACGATCATTTGTTTTAAATTTTGACTTGTTTTCATTTTATTAGAGAGAGAGGGAGAGAGAGACCTAGAGAGATCTTCCTTTGGCTGATTCCCTCTTCAAATGTCTGCAACAGCCAAGACTGGGCCATGCTGAAGCCAGGAGCCAAGAACTCCATCCTGGTCTCCCAAGTGGATGGCAGGGCCCAAGTGTTTGGGGCACCTCTGCTGCTTCCCAGGGAACTGCATCAGAAGTGGAAGAGCTGGGACTCAACCAGGCACTCCAGTACGGGATGAGGGCATCGCACGTGGTGACAACCAAATGTCTGCCTCACCAACAATTATTTCTGCTCTATGTACGTGGGTTAATTTCAGGGCTGTCTATTCTTTTCCATTGATCTGTGTATTGGTTTTTATGCCAAGTTTACCCTTTACAAGAAAAGAAATTGGTTTTTATGCCAAGTTTACCCTTTACAAGAAAAGAAAGAACAGCCTAATCCACTCCCCCTTCATCTGCCATTGTGTGGGGTCCTGAGTCTTGCAAAGCCCAGAGCAGGCTCAAGAGGCTCCTGCCAGCCAGGTACCCATGGAGCCAAAGAGTTCCAGGTGATTGGGGTCTCAGGGCCCTGGGGCCTGAGTGGAGCTCCCAAAGCGTCTTCCACTGGCAAAGCCTTCGTGTGCTCCACCCACAGGAGCCTGTTTCCCTGGAAGACCCCTTCCTGGCTGCCTGGGGCTACAGCTCCTCACTCTGGGCTCTGCTCTCTCCTCCCAGGGCTCCTGCCTCCCTGACCTTGTTTCCAGCAGACCTCATTGCCTTTGCCTTCCACGGGTCCTGGAAGCAAGTGAGAAGGTCCTCTATCTAGTACCCCAGGTCCCAGTTAAAGGAGCACAGCAGCCATCCGACATGTCTCTCCTCTTGCCCAGCAAAGGGACAGGAGGCAGGGGGTTGCAGTCATGGCCAATAGCCACTTCAAGCTGCATCTGGGGACACAGGGACAGCATCTGCTCTGCACTGCCTTCTGCTCCCTCCCAAGGCCTTGGAAAGCTCGCTGGTGGAGACCTGCCAGAGAGCAGGGCTGTCTTCTCCCAGGCCCTCAGCACAGAGGGTTTGAGCAGGGCTTCAGCTGCCCCCTTCCCAGTGCAGAGGAGAATTCTGGTCAATTGTGTGCCAGTGACTGACGGGCCTGCAAACAGATGGTGCTGGGGTACTCTCTGCTCCTGGCCTAGTAATGTTATCTGCCTGCAAAAGATACATACTCAAGAAAGGAAATTTCTTCAAGGCCTTGGGCTCGTTTCCTTTCCCGTTAAACAGAAGAATGATGGACTGGCCTTGCTTCAAACACAACTTCAAAGAGAGAAATACCACTGGGAACTGCTACAACCTCAAACCACAAATTAACCAGCAGCCCAGCCAAATACTGCTCAGTCTGGACACAGAGCAGGGAGCAAGCTGAGCCAGTAATGCCTCCTCAGAAGTGGAGCAGAAATCAGATTGCCCCCAAGTTAAAGGTTGCATTCCTGAGCACCGTAGAGAAATAGAAAACAGGCCTCTGATTAGATGAATGACATTTAAGGCCCTGGGCCCCAAGAGTGGTGGGGCAGCCCAATCAGATGGCCAAAGAGAGCTCAGAGAAGAGATACAGGGTTCAAAGAAGAGATTAGGAGAAAAGAGAAGGTGGTGAAATGAATGTAGCAGAGCTCAGGGAAGAATGTGAAAGGATGGAAATGAGCAGAGGATTGGAGAGACGATGGCACCTATGGCAGAGAGAAAGAGATGCCACACACGTCCAACCGGTATCCCTGAGACAGACAGCAAAGAACTGAAGAGAAAATCACACTGACGTCATCCATCTGCCCCTTAGTTCTCAGTGCCAGGAAGCCATGGGACCAGGGTTACAAATTTCTGAGCACAAAACAGTTTGCTTCAAGAATGTGGCATCCATCCAACATGTCCTTCAAATCTAGAAGCAAAAAAGTAAAAGTTACCACTGGCCGGTGAAGTTTAGCCACCTACAAGCTCTGTCGAAAGAACTCAGGAGTGGGAGAATCTCACAGACATGGAATCCCTGTATATGCAAAAGTAATATTAAAGATAGGTGGAATTAAGTGTCTGTGTGTACCTGCTATCAGACAGAATGTAAGTGTCAGAAATATTGACAAAAATCAGAGGCAAGGACTGGAGGTGGGCAGAAGTGTGAGGGTGGGTTTTCCAGCTGCTGCAGAGGAGTTGTTCGGTCCTGTGGTGGGGCATGCAGCTGAAGATAGTATTTCAAGTAGGTTGGTGTTTTCCATAATTTCCCTTTATCACTTCAGCAGACTTAGGATCAAACACTCCTTGTGAAGAAACATTAATTGCAGTATCAACAAAATATGCACATGCATACATATAAAATGATCTCATTTTTATTGATCTAATACACCATAAACTTTACCATTTTGAAGTGTACGATTCAGTGGCATTTGTAGTATGTTCACAAAGTTGTGCGACCACCGCCTCCAGAATATTCTCATCACCCCAAAGGAGACCCGGCACCCCGTAGTGGTCACTGCCCACTCCTCCCAGCTCCAGTGCTTGGCAACCTCTCACGCCAGAATTATTAGCCATCCTGGACATTTCGTATCAATGGGATCACACAACAAGTAGCCGTCTGTGGCTGGCTTCTTTCCTTTAGTCTGTGGCATGGTCCCATGTCACCCACCCATTCCTGCATCTGTGTCCAACTGTTGGTCTTTCAGGCCTGTGGCCCTGGGATGATGTTAGTGGGGAGTAGCTGGGTGCTGGGACTTGAGGCACAACCTGTCTCATCTTTGGGCTTTTCTCTCACAGGTGGCTTTTTGCAGCAGGCATGTGTTCTCTCTTCGCCTCCTGCCAATCTCGCCTTTCCAGTTAGTGACTGGAGAAGCATTTGCTGTGCTCCTCTGTGGGCGGAGCTAACTCTCCTTCCTGACAGACCGCCTTGGCAGGGCTTGTGGTTGGAGAAAAGCTGGTGGTCCTGCGTGGCGCTGACATGTTCTGTCCGAGCAACTGACCCCTGGTTAAGGGGGCAGAGGAAAGCACTGCATTGGAAGTCAGATGGGTACAAGCACAGGCCGCTTTCCCTGTGGGCAGCTTCTTCCCTGGACATGGCCTCCCCACCATGCTGATACATTCTGCTGGGTGCAGACGGCTGGCTTGGGAATCCAGTTCTGAGGGTACTCAGGGGTGCTCACAGGAGAGAAATAGACCCAGAAGCTACTGTCCTGTCCAGCTGTGCTTGGCGCCATGTGTGTACGTGTGCCTGTGTGTCTGGGAGCTTCCCACAGATGGAGTCTGTCGATCTTGGGTGGGACATACCCTCTCTCAGAGTCTGCCTCCCCAGTTCTGAAACTGCATTGGTTAATAGTGGCTGGGCAACAGGCCAGAAGTATGGCCCCCACTCCAGGAGCTCCCAGTAAGAGATGGGTGAGGGTACTGCATCCCAACTAGAGTGGCAGTGGGGGTGTGGAGCACTCTCCCCTTTCCTGCCTGCCCCCCACCCGCCCCCGCTTCCTCTCTTTTGCTCTGTGACACACGCAAACATGAAGCTGAGGCCCTGAGGGAAGCTGAGACCCTGCTGGGTACAAGGTAATCCTGTGTGGCTTCCAGTGAAAGCCAAGAATTATCTAGCCCTTCCTGTTCTCGGAACTGTGCTGTTTCCAAGACAACGCATTTTGTGTGATCATGGTCAAGGCAACGTAGATTTCGGCTCAGAATCAAGGTCACAGGATAATACCGATTCACCACGGCAACAGCAGACTGCTCATCTGACATGGGAGATGGGATTCGCTACGAAAACCACATGCAGATTGCTAGTTCCTCAGCGACCTGTGCTGTGAAAGAGGTTTAACTCCAGGGAAATCTGGAACGCACGGCCCTGGAAGGCACAGGGTCCCGTGTAACTCAGCCTATATACTTTGCCAGATGGAGCCAGTCGGGCAGATGGTGACACTGGTAAACAAACGTGTCACAACGGGAGCCAGCCTATCTGAGCTGGCCTCAGGTTTAGTTCAGTGCACACATCCATGCGAGGAACATGGCCTCTCGCAAACAAGCCCTGTGTGGCTCCAAGTCCGTTTGAAGAGTTGACAAACTGCCACCAGCTCACTATGCAAGCTGGGTGGGCGCCTGCTGTGCACAGGACTTGCAGGAATGAGTGCGGGTTCTAGGACAAAACCTTGTAGTTTAAGATTTGATCTCGTTGCTAACTTCCTAGGCCGAGGCCAATTGTTGATCACCCTCTAGCTCACGCCTCTCTTCCCTGCCCAGCGAGAGGGCAGGGCCTCCTTTTGTTCTGGTAAGCTTGGGCCTGACGTCATTGTGCAGAATGCTGGTGCGTACACACTCACCTACCCACCCGTCCATAAGACCTGCTGTTTGGGATGATGGAAGGAGGAGGAGCCGGGAACTATGCACGCCTGCAGGGTGAAGGCGAACATCTCTGTGGATCCCCAAATCCCCGACCTGAGTGAGTGGGGACTCCCCACTGTTGACCCCTGGGAATAACGGCCTGAGTGTCCTGCTCAGGCCTTGAAGACCAGCTGGGCTGGTGATAGGACTGTGGGGGTGGTTCCATTCCGTGCACACCCTGATCCGTTCCCCAGCCAGGACTCCTCCCCTCTGGCATCCTCTCCCAAGGGTCTCTAGCTTCTCCCTGGGTACCGCCGCACCCATGGCCCGAGAGCCTCCCTCAGGAGCTCCTGGAGCCCAGTTGACCTCTCTTCCTCCTGAGGGAGCCGCTTACAGAACCCAAAGCCTGGAGGTTGAGAACTGGCCCTCAGCCCGAGTGCAGCTGGAGGAACTGGGGCTGGCCGAGTGGCCAGTGCTCTCAAGGGCAGCTGTCCTCTGTGGGCAGCTCAGCCAATGGAAATGTGCACTAGTAACTGCAGGAGTCCCATGGCTCAGGCTGCAAGGGCTGCACACACCCTCCCTGGGCACGTGGGTGAGGGCTACAGGCACCCTGCGCCAGCATCCCAGCTCTGCTGCTGCACTTACCAACTTGCCCACACGTCCACCGTGTCTGCCTCTCCCGGGTCAAGGAAATGCTGGGGGCGCTCTGTAGCAGAGGCAGTGCTGGGCACCTTTCCTCACCCCTTCTTTCTGCCTCTTCCTGCGAGTCCCTCCTCCCACTGATTCCCTGGTACTGGGGGCTTGAGGTCCCCGGGGAGCTGCCCAAGGATGCACTGAGGAGTTCTGGGAAGTGCAGGAGCAGCATGGGGATTAATGCGGGGCAGGCCAAAGGAAGCACTCTGAGCACGTGAACTTGAATGTGAAGCCTGCCAGGGGCAGGGTAGAACTCTATGGAAGTGGGATACCTGTGGCACGGCCTCGTATTAGGCTCACGTTGGCAGTGTGGCGTGCGTTCTGCTGCACTGGATTTGCTGACAGCCCCACTCTCCTCAGGGCGCCAGTCACCAGTGTAATTACCTGACAGCCTTGCTTCTTCACTGGCGCAAGGATCATTTCTTTTCCTCTTGAGAACACAAGCTCCCCAAGGGCTCCCTGAGGTACCCAGAGCCTCCCTCAACTCAACAACATTCACGGAGCCCCGGCTTGGGCCAGTCCTGGGCTAGGGCTGAGGCTTTAAGTTCAGAAGGAGCTGGAAAGCTTTCAGCAGCTCCTATCCCCCTGCAGGAGACCCGAGTGTCCTTTCGGAGATCTGGGCTGCAGCTGATGCCACCACCTCGCCTCCCTGCTCTTCTCCTCACCTCCTGCCTCCGTTGAGGCTTGCATGTCTCCAGGGACCACCGCCCCCGTGCCAACAGGTGCAGGAGAAAGGTCCGGCACTCCCCTTTGCCCTACGACATCACTTCCTGTACCTGAACTCCTGAACCTGTGGGTAAATTCTGGTGCCCTAGGCTCACCCCACCTGGTCACATCCATCTCAAGTGTCCCTGTTGTCATTCCCCCATCTTCGTGCCCTGCTCTCACAGGCACACCCTGGGCCTGCCCCACTCAGGCCTCACACTGCATCTCCTCCCCACCCCCCATTCGGCCCTCGTCCGGCCTCTTTACATTCTGTGACCTTTTTTTTTTTTTTTGACAGGCAGAGTGGGTAGTGAGAGAGAGAGACAGAGAGAAAGGTCTTCCTTTTGTTGTTGGTTCACCCTCCAATGGCGCCATGGCCGGCGCACCGCACTGATCTGAAGCCAGGAGCCAGGTGCTTCTCCTGGTCTCCCATGGGGTGCAGGGCCCAAGCACTTGGGCCATCCTCCACTGCCTTCCCGGGCCACAGCAGAGAGCTGGCCTGGAAGAGGGGCAACTGGGACAGAATCCGGCGCCCCGACCGGGACTAGAACCTGGTGTGCCGGCGCCGCTAGGCAGAGGATTAGCCTATTGAGCTGCGGCGCCGGCCACATTCCGTGACCTTGATGGGAAACGGCACTAGCCCTGTTCCACCTGCCTTTGTCCCAGCCCCCTGCAGGCTGTTCTGGTTTTCACCACTGGGACCCCAGCACTGCTCCTCACCCTTGCACCCCTGCCTTCCACATGCCCATTCTGTGAAGTTGCAGTGGGCACCAACTTGTTTGCCACTTGTGTGCCCTGAGCCCCGACTTGGTGCCAGGCACCATGGCCACTTCCACCAGTCTCCTGCCCTCATGCATGTTATCATCTAACTGCAGGCAGGAGGGCGCCATGTCTCCTCAGAGCCACCAGGAGTAAGGCTGTGAATTTTGGGCAGGTGCTTCACATCCCCCAACTCGCTGACCTTGCCCTGTTCTGTGCCCTCGTTGCCAGCAGAGCCCCATCGTATGTGAGCAAGCTGGCCGCAGTCACGTGCTCAGCCTTGCAACCAGGGCAGAATCGCATTGCAGTCTTTACTTCTGCACCACAAATGACCACGAAGTGCACCGTTTTCACTAGCATGACAGCTGGCAGTTCCATCAGTCAGAAGCTCCAGGCGTGATGTGACAGGCTTAGGCACAGGTAGAGCTGTCTCTGTGGTTTGTGGGGCCTAAACTTTACAAGTTTGGAAGATCCTCTTTAAGATAAAGAATGTAAAATGAGCAACACAAAATTGCTGGGAGCCGTCCCTCCTGGAGGGGCCTGTGTCAACAAGGGGCTCGGGAGCTCACACACTTGGGCTGGGGTCAGAAGTGCTGAAGCAGGGGGCTTGGGCAGCTCCCAGTCTCTGCCTCCAACCTTGTATCTTCCAACTCCTCTGCTTGGGTCACTTGGTCTTCTCCCTGCTGGTTCTCATAGTGATGCACGTAACTACATTGGGGGCTCACCCGGATGACCCAGGATGATCTGCCCTTCAAGGTCCTTCATCTGTAACTGCAAAGCCCAGTCACAGGGTCCAGGGACCAGGCATGCATCTCCCTTGGAGGCCACCACTGTCCAGTGGGCTTGGCCATATGGACCCGCGGTAGGGTCTGTCTGTACTCAAGAGGTGAGATTACATAAGACGTGACTCATAGGGGCTCACTTTAGTGTTCTGCCCAGCATCTGGGTCTGCTGGTCACTGAGCCTGGGTTACTACTCCCTATCTTCTGCTGGCTGCGTTCTCACGTGGGCGGGGAAAGAGGAGAAGGTTGGGAAGGGCTCTTTGAGGAGGTCTTCCCTGAGCAGGGTCTTGCAGTTTAAGGTAGGCTTGTGGCAGTGGACACTCCAGGCCCAGGGCACCGGTGGAGCCAGCAGCAAAGAGACCCAAAGGCTGGACCAGCTGCAGCCGCAGCAGTAGCTTGAGGCAAAGCACTAGAGGCCTGAGGAGGGAGAAGTAGCTCTCCTGTGCGCTGGCCATCTCTTCCAGCTGCCGGGGACAGCAGCAGACAAAGCATACACAGCCTTAGTTGCAGCTGCAAAGACCTGCAGGTCAGGAGAAATGACCAGAGACTAAAGGGATGAGCTGGGACCAGAGGTTGGCCAGGGAGTCTCTGTACAAGGTGACACCTTTTCTCCCAGAAGCCTTTTATTTAAGGAATACAAACTTCACACATTTCATAAATACAACTTTAGGAACATAGTGATTCTTTCCACCCTACCTGCCCTCCCTCCCCCACTCCCACCCCTCTTTCTCCTCCTCTCCTATTCCCATTCTTTTTTACTAAGATGCATTTTTTTACTAAGATGTATTTTTAAATTAACTTTATACACATGCAATTAACTCTATACTAAGTAAAGAGTTCAACAAATTGTATGAAAAAGAATTGTTCCTCAACAGTTGAGACAAGGGCTGTTTAAAGTTACTGCATCAGATAGGAGAGGGAATGATAGGAGGGATGGGAGCGGGATGGGGGGTATGGGGAAAAGAACCACTATATTCCTAAAGATATATCTATGTAAAAATGCATTCATTAAATAAAAAATAAAAAAATAAAGTCATTGCATCACAAAGTGTCAATTTCACTTTTATAGATTACCTTTTAGGTGCTCTATTAGTTATCATAGATTAGGGAGAACATATGGTATTTGCCTTTTTGGGACTGGTTTATTTAACTAAGTAAGATATTTTCCAATTTATCCATTTTGTTGCAAACTACAGGATTTCATTTTAACCACTGCATAGTATTCCACAGTGTACATATTCCATAATTTCTTTATGCAGTCTTCATTTGATGGGCATCTGGGATAATTCCATATTTCAGCTATTGTGAATTGAGCTGCAATGAACATGGGGGTAGAGATAGCTCTTCCATAAACTGATTTCTCTTGTTTTGGGTAAATTCCCAGGAGTGGGATGGCTGGTTCATATGCTAGCACTATATTCAGATATCTGAGGTATCTCCATACTGTCTTCAGTAGTGGCTTTACCAGTTTGCGTTCCCACCAATAGTGGATTAGGGTATCTTTTTCCCCACATCCTCACCAGCATTTGTTGTTTGTTGATTTCTGTATGAAAGACATTCTGACAGGGGTGAGGTGAAAACTCAGGTGTTTTTGATTTGCATTTCCCTGGTGGCTAGTGATCTGAGCACTTTTTCATGTGCTGACCATTTGAATTTGAATTTCCTCTTTGGAAAAATGTCTGAGCAAGACTGCAGAATCCAGGTCTGTACACAAAAATTAATTGCATTTCTAGCTACAAGCTTCAAATAATTAAAATTGAAATTTAAAAGAGATTTCTGTGCAAAAATGACAAAACTTCTTTGGAGGAATTTGGCAAACATCACCAAAATCATATATAAAACAAAAAATCTACTGTTCTCAAGATACACCATTTCAACATGGCAATACAGGTGCGCGGTGTTATTTAGTGCAGCTTTGTTTGCAGTTAAAAAATACTGGAATATAGAAAACTGTCCAAACATAGGAGAGTGATTACACAGACTACGGTATGTCCACATGATGGGGTTTTGTGCAGCTGGGTGCATTCTGGGTGATTTAATAGAGAGAGATCTACATGAGTTATTGTTAGGTGGACAAGCAAAGTACAAGGAGAGCACAGTTGGCATGCCATGGTCTCCGGTTCCTCATCTTCAGGTTCCATCAATCATGGATGAAAACTATTTAAAAAGGGGGCAGATGTTGTGGCACCGTGGGTTGAGATGCTCACGTATGATTTTGGAGTGCTGGTTTGCATCCTGCCTACTCTGCATTTGTTAGCTTCCTGCTAATGTGCCTGGGAGGCAGCAGATGATAGCCCAAGTGCTTGGGTTCCTGTGACCCATGTTGGAGACCTGGATATGGTTCCTGGCTCCTAGCTTCAGCCTGGTTCAGTCTCAGCTGTTGTGGGTATTTGAGAAACGAACCAATGGATGGAAGATCTTTCCCCCCTCTCTCTTTGGCTCTTCCTCTCTCTGTCATTCTGCCTTTCAAATAAATTAATACATCTTTTAAAAAATTGAAAAAACATGCATGTACTGAAAATGTACAGACATTTCTTGTCTTTACTTCCTAACAGTACTGTATAACATCTATTTACATTGTATATACCAGCTACTATAGGTAATGTAGAGATAATTTGGAATATACAGGGGATGTGCACAGGTTGCAGGCAAATGCTATGCCATTCTCTATAAGGGACTGGAACATTCAGGGAGTTCGGGATCCACAGGGGTCCTGGAGCCAGTTCCTCTTAGATGGGATGTTTGTATGTAGTGTGTGGACCTTTGTATAATCAACAAGGGAAAATAAATACATATACACATGTGTTGTCCTCATTACGGAAAGAAATACAGCAAGGAAACAAAAAGTTGGTTACTGACAAGGGGTAGGGCTGTATAAAATGGGGCAGGAGGGACCTGCACTTCTCAGAGTGTGCCTTTTGGATTCATTTTGAATTTTTTAAAAATTCTCTTGGCTATTTTTTTAAACAATTTATTCTTTATTGAATGAGTTTTGATTTTTATAAAAGATTTATTTATTTGAAAGGCAAAGCTACAGAGAGAGTTGGGGGAGAGACAGATAGGTAAATAGATAGATAGTTAGATAGATAGATAGATATTCTTCCATCTGCATGTTCCCTCTCCAAATGGTTGCAGTGGTTGGAGCTGGGCCAGGCTGAAGCCAGGAGCCAGGATCTTCATTCGGATCTCTCACGTGGGTGGCAGGGGCTCAAATTCTTGGATCATCTTCCTCTGCTTTCCTAGTTGCATTAGCAGGGAGCCTGATTGAAATTGGAGCAGCCGGGACTCCAATCTGTGCTCCAGTGGAAATGTTGACATTGCTTAACCCACTGTGCCACAACGCTGGCCCCTCATTTCAACTTTTGTAATCATGCTAATACTTTTCATGTTGAGATAATAAAATTAAATCAGTAAGAATGGGAAGGGGGTGGGGCTGGCGCTGTGGCACAGTAGGTTAATGCCCTGGCCTGAAGCGCCGGCATCCCATACGGATGCTGGTTCTGGTCCCGGCTGCTCCTCTTCGGGTCCAGCACTCTGCCATGGCCTGGGAAAGCAGCAGAAGATGGCCCAAGTCCTTGGGCCCCTGCACCCATGTGGGAGACCTGGAGGAAGCTCCTGACTCCTGGCTTTGGATCAGCACAGGTCTGGCCGTTGCAGCCATCTGGGGAGTGGACCAGCAGATGGAAGACTTCTCTGTCTATATCTCTCTGTTACTCTTTCAAATAAATAAATCTTTAAAAATAAAATAAAAAGAATGGGAAGGGGGAAAAAGCTTAAAACTGAAGGCCAGTGAACCTTTGTATGCCGAATGACCATTGTAACCACCCTAAAGGGTGAAAAAAGAACTAATCCCCATAATGGCAATACAGAATTCAACTCTGTCGCCTTAGTCTTTGGCAAAGGTGCCAGGGGCAGGGGGACTGTCAAGAGATTGTAAGTTTTTTTGATTAGGTTTGTTTTTTGTAGCTCCTTCCCCTGACAAGGCTCAGGCGTGACAAGCTCACCCGCAGACAGTTCTTAATCCCTAATTCCATTCCCTACTGAAAGAAAGCAGAGCTCCTTGGAGAATGGCTGATCTCAGGCCTGGAGAAGCAAAAGTGCCAGATGACCCTTGCAGGAGGGTACTTCAAAGAGTTCGTGGAAAATGCAATTAAGAGAAGTTTATTTTGCTGCAAAAATGTTTTGAAATCCATGCACAGCTTTTTATCATATGCATTTGCCATGAACATTTTGAAGATCTTGTACCCCTTGTTGTGCCGGGAAGTAGGTGCAGACCCAGCAGTCTAGATGGAGGTCTAGAAGCAAACAGGAATAGGGAGAGGGCAGGCACTGTTGTCTGCTTGGCGACTACTTCATGAGGACAATCCAGTCCCCTTGGGCAATGCAGCATCAATCAGATTCCACTGTGGGTAGAGAGACCCACACCACTGGGGGCAGTGGTGCTGCGGCCACTGGAGTGGGGATGCTAACTCTGCTGGCTGCAGAAAGTCCTCTTCCACTGACAAAGAAAGCTCATCAAAATGTAGGGGCTCAGTGTCTCCACTGTGTCAGGGTCTTCCCATGTCCCCAGCCTCATTCTTTCGCAACTCCTGTCCTCACTTAAACAGTCTTGGCCAGGCTGGGGATTCAACTTGTGCTTTGATTCAGCCAGTCACAGGATGAGATTTGTGGGTGATTTTCAGTGTTTGCAGCCCTGTCGCTGTAAGAGGAAATAAGGAGATAAGAGATAAGGGTCTCTTTCATGGAGCACATACACATAGTATATGTTAAATCTGGCAGAGGCTTTGATGAAAACTAGGATGTTATCATGGTCTTAAAGTGTCTCCCAGAGCCGGCACTGTGGCGTAGTGGGTGAAGTCATCGCCTGCGAAGGTGGCATCTGACATGGGTGCTGGTTTGTGTCCCAGCTGCTCCACTTCCAATCCAGCTCCGTGATAATGCCTGGAAAGGCTGCAGAAGATGGCCCAATTGTTTGAGCCCCTGCACCTACATGGGAGACCAGGAAGAGGGTCCTTGCTCCTGGCTTCCACCTGGCTCAGCCCTGGCCATTGCAGCCATCTGGGGAGTGAGCCAGCAGATGGAAGATTCATTCTCTCTCTCTCTCTCCCTCTCCCCCTCTCTCTGTCCCTCCCCCCTCTCCCTCTCTCTCTCTCACTTTCTGTCACTATGCATTTCAAATAAATAAAACTAAATACATCTTTATTTATTTACTTGAATGTCAGAGTTATACAGAGAGAGAAGGAGAGGCAGAGAGAGAGAGAGAGAGAGAGATAGAGAGAGAGAGATCTTCCATCCACTGGTTCACTGCCCAATTGGCCACAATGTCTGGAGCTGCACCGATCTGAAGCCAGGAATCAGGAGCTTCTTCCAGGTCTCTCATGAGGGTGCAGGGGCCCAAGGACTTGGGCCATCTTCTACTGCTTTCCCAGGCCATAGCAGAGAGCTAGATCGGAAGTGGAGCAGCCAGGACTAGAACTGGCGCTCATATGGGATGCCGGGACTGCAGGCAGTGGCTTTACCTACTACGCCATAGCGCTGGCCCCTAAATGCATCTTTTTAAAAAAGAACAAAGTTGGACAGATCACTATAGAGCAACAGTAATCAAAACAGTATGGCACTGGCACAAGGAAAAGAAAATACTTCAGTGGAATACAGCAGAGTCCAGAAACACATTGAACTATATATATACATTTAATTGACTTTTGACAAGGGAGCCAAGACAAAGGGAACAAAATATTGCTTACACAACAACACCAAGGAAAGAAATTATGAGCCTGGGATATTGTTTATTCAGCAAAATTAACTTTCAAATGATACCTTGTCACAATAGAAAACAAGGAAATGGGCTAGCGCTGTGCTGTAGTAGGCTAAGCCTCTGCCTGCAGTGCCAGCATCTCATATAGGTGTTCGTTAATATCTCGGCTGCTCCACTTCCTATCCAGCTCTCTGCTATGGTCTGGGAAGGCAGTGGAAGATGGCCCAAGTGCTTGGGTCCCTGCACCCACATAGGAGACCCGGAAGAAACTCCTGGCTCCCGGCTTCGGATTGGCCCAGCCCTGGCCACTGTGGCCATTTGAGGAGTGAACCAGTGGATGGAAGACCTTTCTCTTTGTCTTTCCCTCTCTCTGTCTATAACTCTACCTCTCAAATAAATAATTTTTTAAAGAAAAAGAAAGCAAGGAAACAAAGACTAATGAGGTCCTGTAAAAATGACCCAGGAACCAAATAAAGAGGCCATCATCAGACAAAGCTGGGACAATTGAGATTTTGATACAAATAATAGCAATGAATTGAAACTCATCGAATACATTCATTTGAAGTCCTTATCCTCTGTACTGCAGAATAGCATGTGAAAATGAGAACAGAGATCCAGGTGATGCTTCTACTGCCAAGGAACACCCAAGATGGCCAGCAGCCAGTAGTAGCCACACATGAGGCCTGTGACAGAGGTTCCCCCACAGCCCCCAGAAGGGGGCTTGACCTCAGACTTCTGACCTCCAGAACTGGGGGGAAAAGATGTTGCTGCTGTTAGTGGCACTGGTGACAGCAACCCCAGCAAAATTATGCAGTTGGGAATCTGAAATACCTGACTCAGTTTCCTTTAGGTGTAAAGCATTCTTGTCAAACATTTGATAATTTAATTTTAATTTCCTTATAATTCAGTTGCTCTTTTTTTCCTAGGGGCCCAAGACAGAAGTTGTTTCTTTGTTGTGTTTAAAGTCCAGCCTGTTTAATAGAATGGCTTGGTGTTGGCCATTTTGAGTCAACGGTGACATGTTCCTCTTTTTTAATATATGTATGTTTATGTGGTTGCAAATACTGTTTTTTATTTCAGGAAAATTTTCTTGAATTATAACTGTTGGTGTTCATTCTGTTGCCTTGCTTTTGCTTTCTTCTTCAAGAAGTCATGTATTTGATCCTCTCTGCTTATTTTTAATATTTGTCACTCTGTCTCAAATCTTTTCTATTTCTTTGTTACTTTTTGTGTTTAAAAATTTCATTTCCATCTTTTATGTCTTCTAACATTAGTTTTTGTTATTTTTTCTAATGTTCCCTTAGATTATTCATCATTTCTGACATTTAAAACTTTTATCTTTAATTCTTTTGTGAGTCCCATTTACCTATTTCTGAGTTGTCTTATTCTGATTTATGTTTTTTTCATGTCTTGCATTTTTCTTAATTTCCATTAGCTTGTTTTTGAAGTGGTAATTCTTATTAAAATTATTATTAGCTTTTTTCTTATGGTAGTTTTTGTTATAAGAAAAGGTATGAGATTTTTACCTTGACATTTTTTCAAATGAGATTGCTTTTATTAAACATTTAGGAGGTGAATGATGTGGAACAACTTTGCTAATTCCACCCATCTCCCATCTCCCCTTTCTGTTGCTTTTGTGTAGAGCTAAAAAATTTGTGACTTGAGTTCTGAAATTTTCTTTTTTTAATTAACAATTTATTTATTTTACTTGAAAGTCAGAGTTACACAGAGAGAGGAGAGGAGAGGGAGGGAGGGAGGGAGAGAGAGTCTTCCATCCACTGGTTCACTCCGGCTGCAATGGCCGGAGCTGTGCTGATCTGAGGCCAGGAGCCAGGAGGTTCTCCCGGGTCTCCTATGTGGGTGCAGGGGCCCAAGGACTTGGGCCATCTTCCACCGCTTTCCCAGGCCACAGCAGAGAGCTGGATCGGAAGTGGAGCAGCCGGGACTTGAACTGGCGCTCATATGGGATGCCGGCACTGCAGGCAGCAGCTTTACTTGCTACACCACAGCGCCGGCCCCCGAGTTCTGAAATTTTCTAACTCTGTGCATCCTGCCCACTTTCACCTGGACATTCTCTTTCTTTTGATTCTATGGTCTGTAGCTTATTGTAATTTAGCTTTGCTCCAGCGGTTTCTCCTTTAAATGATGACTTGTACTGGAAGAGCGTTCTGGCTGCTTAGTTCTGAACACTTCTAGAGGCTAGAGCTTAGTTAGGATCCCTTTTGCTCACCTGCTGTTGGATTGGGCAAAACTCCAGGTTAAGTTGCTGTTTGGAAATTTGCCTGTCTGTTTTCCAATGTGTATCTGTGCTTCCTGCTGCTCTGCTTTTGGCTGTTTAGTGATTTGCACCTACCACTCACATTCGGGTTCATTTTCTGACAATTTTACTTTTTTTACATTCCACAGGGTTTTAGACATTGTTTTTGGTTAACACAGTAATTGTACATATTGGTGGGGTATGATGTGATACTTCAGGATATTTATATGGTGTGTACTGATCCAATCAGGACAGTTAGCATTTTCATTTCACTTCATTATGGGTGGAGCCTTCCAGCTTTTCTGTTCTAGTTCTGCATGAAGTATATACTACGTTGTTCTGGAACACTAGGACACATGCCCATTATCCAGTCTCCCTCTGTCTGTCTCCTCCCATTCTTCTCAACCTCTAGTAAGCATTATTCTAGGTTCTGATTGCCTATTTTTAAAGCTTCCTCTGTTTTTAAGCAAGGTTTCTTCATACGTAGTATTGGGCAACTTTCACATAGCTCTGCATAATTGATAGCTCTGTAGATACATGGATTTGAGCAACTGTTGGCAACTTGACTAAGTGAACACCTATAGAACATCACACCTGGCTACAGACTGCATATGGAATAGTTACAAGAACCAG
The DNA here is from genome assembly GCF_964237555.1 of Oryctolagus cuniculus. Classification (NCBI taxonomy): domain Eukaryota; kingdom Metazoa; phylum Chordata; class Mammalia; order Lagomorpha; family Leporidae; genus Oryctolagus; species Oryctolagus cuniculus. Next base: position 131,779,445 of record NC_091453.1, on the reverse strand, counting down.
CTACATACTGGGCCTCACAACAAGTCTTAACATGTTTCAAAGGCTTGATGTCATTGAGAGCATGACCTATGGCCACAGTGTACATAAGACAGAAACCCACGAGAAAGGAAAAATACATAGAGCAGGAAGTTGGCCTGGCACTCACAGTGAGGCCATATTGTTGTCTGATTGGACAGAAAAAAACCTCACAGTATGCCAGCCTTAGACAAGGTTTTTCTGAGAGCATGAGAAAATTGGACAAAGCAAGGCCACTTAATAATTTTGTCCAAGCACAGGCTAAAAAAAAAAAAAAAAGGTCAATGTGCAAACACTTCCCCCTCTTGCCTGGCTGGTATGAGTGATGGCTGCTTCTTTATCCATTCAAGCTTTAGTTCTGCTCCAGTCTTCCCTCCTTGGAGAGAAGACATACTGAGATACCCACTTTAGAATTGTCCTTGCTTTCTAAAAGCTCCTAGAGCAAACCACAGCTTCCTTGCACACTTTTCCAAATCACCCAACCAAAGCCCAAATCTAATAACTGTTTTTGAGCAGAGAGGAATAAGCCCAACAGGGTCTCAGACAGATAAGTTCCTGGGAATCTTTGGCAGAAGAGTATTGACACTCAAGGCAAAAAGGTAACTAGAGGGACCAGCGCTGTGGCGTAGTGGGTAAAACCACCGCCTGCAGTGCCAGCATCCCATATGGGGGCCAATTTGAGTCCCAGCTTCTCCACTTCTGATCCAGCTCTCTGCTATGGCCTGGGAAAGCAGTAGAAGATGGCCCAGGTCCTTGGGCCCCTGCACCCACGTGGGAGACCCGGAAAAAGCTCCTGGCTCCTGGCTTCGGATCAGCACAGCTCCGGCTGTTTTGGACAATTGGAGAGTGAACCAGTAGATGGAAGACACTCTCTCTCTCTCTCTCTCTCTCTCTCTCTCTCTCTCTCTCTCTTTTTCTCTCTCCTCTCTTTCTCTCCTCCTCTCTCTGTATAACTCTGAGTTTCAAGTAAATAAATAAATCTCAAAAAAAAGGTAAGTAGAAAAGTCCTGAGAGGAAGAAGAACACACTGAAATAACCCATGCTCCAAAGACAGTAACACAGAAATTAGGAAATATTTTATTGAATGGCAATAAAAGCGACACATCTTTTTCAGTCAGCTAACTGACAGTAAACAGATGGTACATGTAAATGGAATAATTTGAGGAGAGCTAAACAAAGGGTTTGGGGTGGATTTGGAAAGTGTCAACTTAGCTAGCCTGAACTACATTTTCCTGAATTCCCTTTTAGATAGTTTTCAGTTAGGTGTCCCACATGAGAAATTGTGATGAAACACTTGGAGAAGGCAAGGGAGACACAGATAACTGACAAAGTTAGACAGAAGAAACAAAATAACAAGATAAATAATATCAAAGAAAAATGGGTCAAAGTTTTGAATAAGCATTTCTTCATGATAGACAAAATCCAAATGGCCCATAAGCATATGAAAGGCACTCAGCTTCATTTGTTGTTCCCACACTGTACATTAACACTTCCATGAGACACCACCGCGCCCTCAGCAAATGGCGGGATCCAAGAAGTCTGAGAATTCTGAGCTGGCCATGCTGGAGAGCAATGGGAAACTTTCATACACAGCTGATGGGAGTGTGCACTGGTAAAAGAGGTTGGCATAGGAGCTGGTGTCATGGTGCAGTGGGTTAATCCTCCATCTGCAGTGCCGGCATCCCATATGGGTGCCGGTTCTAGTCCCGGCTGCTCCTCTTCCAATCCAGCTCTCTCCTGTGGCCTGGGAAAGCAGTAGAAGATGGCCCAAGTCCTTGGGCCCCTGCATCCACGTGGGAGACCTGGAGGAAGCTCCTGGCTCCTGGCTTCAGATCGGCGTAGTTCCGGCCATTGCAGCCATTTGGGGAGTGAGCCAGCAGATGGAAGACCTTTCTCTCTGTCTCTTCCTCTCGCTGTCTGTAACTCTACCTCTCAAATAAACAAATAAAATCTTTTTAAAAAATAAGAGGTTGGCATATTAGAAACTCACTTCCCTTATGATCTAGCAATTTCACTGCCAAATACACAAACTCCAGTGAAACTTGAGTGTATGGGCACCAGGAAGTAAGTGTGCACAGTTGTAATGTATTTAAAGGTAGCTACCCCTTAAAGGATATGTCTATGTCTTAACCCCTGGACCCCATGAATGTCAATGATTGTGAAATGAGATCATCTGAGGTTGTCCAGGTGGATCCTAAGTTCAACGAGAAATATCCTTGTAAGATAAAAGAAGAGGAGATTTGAGACAGACAGAAGAGGAGGACGTGATAGAGTGGAGTGACGTGGCCACAAGGGAAGGAGCCATAGAAGTTGGAAGAGGTTTCCAACTTCTATGGAACGAATGTTCCTGCATACTCCCAGCTCCTTTAGAGGGAAGGTGTTTTTTGCCCACACCTCAAATTTGCACTTCTGGCTGCCAGAACTATGAGAGAATCAATTTTGGTGTCGGTGACCTTACAGGAAACGAATATAATGGTTCATCATAGCATGTGATGGCTGAAAACAAGTGCAACATCCAGCAGGGGTGGAATGTTAAATAAGCTGTGGTACCGAAATGAAGAAGAATAAACGATTCATGCTATCAGATAAAGTTCAAAAATAGGCAAAATTTAACCATGTGTCTGGATGGATGTGTGTTTAAGTGGCAAAAATCTGATGTGAAGCAAGAAATTGTTACCATGAGAATTAGGGCGGCACAAGGAAGCAATTTAGAGGACACACTCCTGGCCAGAGGGCAGTGCTCTAGCCTTGATCAAAGGGTGGTGATGTGAATATGTTCACAATATAATTGCAAAGTTATAAAGACAAGAAAATGTATGCAAGACATACACAAGGCCAGCGCCGTGGCTCACTAGGCTAATCCTCTGCCTTGCGGCACCAGCACACCGGGTTCTAGTCCCAGTCGGGGCGCTGGATTCTGTCCCGGTTGCTCCTCTTCCAGGCCAGCTCTCTGCTGTGGCCCGGGAGTGCAGTGGAGGATGGCCCAAGTGCTTGGGCCCTGCACCCCATGGGAGACCAGGAGAAGCACCTGGCTCCTGCCATCGGATCAGCGCGGTGCGCCTACTGCAGCACACCAGCCACGGCGGCCATTGGAGGGTGAACCAACAGCAAAGGAAGACCTTTCTCTCTGTCTCTCTCTCTCACTGTCCACTCTGCCTGTCAAAAAAAAAAAAAAAGACATACACAAACGATACGCTGCTCTGTGTCTGGACCATGATCCAACAATTCAAACAGTTAAAACATTCGAAAGCAAAATTAAACCAATGACTACTTGCAGATAATATGCCTCTATATCTGGAAAATTCAAGAGACTCTCCTGAAGTGTTACAAGGAGTAAGCAGAAAGGCTGGCACTGTGGCACAGTGGGTTAAAGCCATGGCCCACAGTGCCGCATCATAAGGGAGCTGATTTGAGTCCTGGCTGCTCCACTTCCAATCCAGCTCCCTGTTAAGAGACAGAGCAGCAGAGTATGGGAGAGCTTGGGCCCCTGCACCCATGTAGGAGACCTGGAAGAAGCTCCCGGCTCCCGGCTTTGGCCTGGCCCAGCCCCAACCCATTGCAGCCATTTGGGGAGTGACCCAGTGGATGGAACACCTATTTCTCTGTCTCTCCTCACTCTCCACAACTCTGCCTTTCAAATAAATAAAATAAGCCTTTAAATTTAAAAAAGCAGGATAAAGAATGAGCAGAATTCATAAATTTGCTGGGTACAAAGTTATTTAGATACACAAGTTAGGAAACCTAATGAAATGAATGACTCCATTTAACAAAAAAGGTAGAATACCTAGAAAAAATTTTTCCAAGAAAAATGCAACATCTATGTGAAGCAACTTGAAAATGTTTCTCAGGGATGTGGCAAAAGGTCTGAATGAATGGAAAGTTCTTCAGTATATGAAGGTAATTGAAAATGAAACTCGATGAAGGGTGGGATTGGAGAGGGAGTGGGAGAGGGGAGGGCCATGGGAGGGAGGGAGGTTGGGGGGGGAAGCCACAACAACACAAAAGTTGCACTTTGTAAATTCACATTTATTAAATAAAAAAACTATATAACAAACAAAAAAAAAAGAAAAAAAGAGAACTTAATACTTTACCCTTTTAGTATTTTTTATGTTCTACTTAAAACTATTGGTTGAACTCTGTAATTAATACACAATTACTCTTAGGTGTTTAATTAATGCTATAACGTACTCAAATAGTATTTTACACTTTGTGTTTCTGTGTGGGTGCAAACTGTTGAAATCTTTACTTAATATATGCTAAATTGATCTTCTGTATATAAAGATAATTTTTTTTTTTTTTTTTTTTTTTTTTTTTTTTTTTTTTTTTTGACAGGCAGAGTGGACAGTGAGAGAGAGAGACAGAGAGAGAAAGGTCTTCCTTTGCCGCTGGTTCACCCTCCAATGGCCGCCGCTGCAGCCGGCGCACTGCGCTGATCCTGGCAGGAGCCAGGAGCCAGGTGCTTTTCCTGGTCTCCCATGGGGTGCAGGGCCCAAGCACCTGGGCCATCCTCCACTGCACTCCCTGGCCATAGCAGAGAGCTGGCCTGGAAGAGGGGCAACCGGGACAGAATCCGGCGCCCCAACCGGGACTAGAACCCGGTGTGCCGGCGCCGCAAGGTGGAGGATTAGCCTATTGAGCCACGGCGCCGGCTACTATAAAGATAATTGAAAATCTTGATGTGAATGGAAGGGGAGAGGGAGTGGGAGAGGGGGAGTGTTGTGGGTGGGAGGGAAGTTATGGGGGGGAAGCTATTGTAATCCATAAGCTGTACTTTGGAAATTTATGTTCATTAAATAAAATAAAATAAAATAAACCAAAAAACTAAAAAAAAAAGAAAATTCTACTATGCTTTCAGGAAAATGTAACTTCATGAAGATGCAAAAATCTCTTTATCAATCCATAAATACAATATGATCCCAAAATATGATGACAGAATTGTTGGGAACTTGTCAAAATGTTGTTGACGTTACCATAGAAAACTAAAGGAGTAAAGATTTCCTAATGAGAGGGGCACTATCATAATAACAAGTGTGTTTTGAGATACATTTCACAGTTATTATTGAATCTTCATAGGTCATTCCCTGATGATGAAATTTGGGTTTTGGCCTTGGCCATTTGACACTGACCAAACCTGTTTTCAATGATTTTCCAAAGAGGTTCAGGATCTACAGCCCAACCTGCACCATTTGGCCCTTTCATTGGGCTGCCAAGTCTGTAGGCAGCTTCTAGTCTTGAGGATTTTCTGAACCAGGGCTCAGGCTCACTCGTCCCCACGCTCCGGGAGACACCAGGAGGCTGGCCATCTCTGCCTGGGGGGAGGTGGAGCTGGCAGGGATTTCCTGCTCTCAGGACTCACCTGGAGCTCTGGCAGACTCCCTCTTCTGTTGGGGCTGCCGGGCTGTCCAGCTGCCCTGGGGGCCGAGCCTCCCCGACTGCAGGGCAGGCGCGGGCACTGGAGGCAGCCCTGTGCATGGGGTTCAGCCCTCTGCCCCCGCCCAGGTCCCCTGGCACCGCCCACCTGGATGTGCTGCAGAATCCTGCGGGCGCACCAGTCCCCCAGCTGCGCGTATCTCCCCGCCAGCTCCTCGTCGGCCTCCCCGAACTGCTCGACCAGGTTGAGCAGCATCATGGGCACTGCCATGGGCTCCGCCGCTGGGGACCCTGGGAGCTGGGGCCGGCCCAGCCCCGATGGGTCCTCCCGCACCCAGCGGATGATCTGATCCATCATCTCCAGGGCCTCACTCTGGGTGGGGGGTGGGGCAAGGAGAGGCCCAGCTGAGGCTGCTGTCCCACCTGTCCCGTCCCCAGGTACCTGGTGGGGTCCCGAGGACTCGGCCCTGGGCGGGAAGCCCGTGGTCTCTTGTGCACTCCAAGGACACTTCACCAAGGGGCCTGCTGTGGGTCTGGCTCCTGGGCCGGGTTGGCCCCAGCCTGCTCTGGGGGCTCCCCGTCTGGGGGTGCAGGCAACTCCCAGGCAGTGGCGTCGGGGTTTTATAGCACAGGGATGAGGGAGAGGTTCCCTGCCAACTGGGGGCAGGGCACAGATGAGCCCTCTCTGCCCAGGTTTCCTGTGCAGGGTGGAGACATCACCCATAGACATGAGGCACAAAAACAGTGCAATAAAGGGGGAGGGGCATTGCCAGAAGCTTCCAGGACCCTGGGAATCCACTGGAAGGAAGACAGGGAAGAGCAGACTGTACTTTTGGGGAAGCTGGCTTATCTGAAGATGTGGCTGGACAGAGAACTATGAGTACAGTCCCCCAGGGTGATGTTGCTGAGCCAGGGCCTGCCCTTACTAGTGTGGGAATGAGGGAAATTTCCAGTAGCACAATGGACACATGCTGGGGTGGCCAGTGAAGCTGACGGAGGTGGGGACAGGGCAAGGATGGGAGGGGCTGGAGAACCCCAGGGTGCAGGGCAGAGGGTTCATTTGCTGATGCTGTGTGCTGGGCTCTGCATACATCCACTAGGTGTGCAGCCCCTCACAGCACAGCTTGCATCATGTAGGTCCCCTGTGTGGTCACACTTTGGCTCCATGTCTCTCTCTCTCTGGTGCCCTTGTCATTGACTTTGGTATTCCTGGGGTTCAACACACAGCAGGTGTACCACAAGTGGTTAATGGACCATGTTCAGAAAAGGGATGAAGGAGCCGAGGGTGTTTCGGAGCCACATTGCTTGGAAAATTTGGGTACTTTTTAAAATTATGCTTTCGAAGGAAATGCATTTCAGGTGACTAGTCGGATGCTGACCTGTGCCAGCTCATGCTGGCACACGAAAGGTGCTCTGTGGCTGTTGGAGGAACTAATGAGGCTGGAGCAAAACACAGCTCTGGAGGGTTCAGAAAAATGGTTTTGAGAGACTGGTGGGGAGAACAAGCTAAAACCCAGTGAGCTTCAGAGCAGAAGCCCCCATTCCTATCTATATGTCAGCTGTCCCTCCCACGTGGGCCCAGAGCTAGACATGGGTTGGGGAGAGGGGTGTGATATGGACCTGGCCCAGAGGGATGCCAGAGGTGCACATGCTGGCCTAAGATAACATCTGGGGCCTATGAATTCTTAGGCAGACAAGACTTCTAGGAGTCCTCAGGCAATCTTCCAATGATTTTGGATTTTTGAATGTTCCACCGAAGACTTGTTTGTTTTACAGAGGATGGCGCTGCAGAAGCTACAGCGCTCAGGTTGGCAGGGTTGCTAGGAGAGCACAGATGGAATATTTATCAGTCCCCTGCTAGAGGACAACATGACCCCCAGAGAGAAGCTCCAACCTGTCCCTATCTCCTCTGGCTCAGTATAAGCTGTCCTAACATGTTGCCGTTGCTTTGATCTGAGCACAGCTGAAGCTTGCCAGAACACAGCTTGCACGTTTTAAGGAAAAATAGGTGGAATTCTCAGTAACGTGCTTTCTGAAACCAGAGAAGCCAGCAGAAACAGCTGGACTGGGTGGGGCAGGTGCACTGGGAGGTGGCTGTGCTGTCATGTAGGAAAAGTGACCCCTCCCCAAGCGAGCAGTATCACATCACCTGCTGTGGTGCATTTGGGGTGGTTGAATGGGACCCCGGAGGAAAGACGACATGGGCCCTACCTAGACCCATATCAGAAGCTAGGGAGAATGGGTTGGGCCAGGAAGACATGCTCCTTTCCAGAATGTTGTGCCCTTTGTTGGGATTCACATCCTAGAACCCACTCTGCACTTGTCCTTCCACAGGTGGGCAGCTGACTTCACAGCTGGGTGGTGTTTGTGTCTGGAAGGGTCAAGAAACCAGGGCCTGTTCCTACCCCAAACTTTTCTGAAGGCCAACCACAGGCCAACAGGAGGAGTCACCTCTGGCTCCCATCTCCACTCAGCCTGGAGATGTGGGCTGATTCTCAAGTCCCCGAAGCCATCTGTCACCCCATTCCCAGTGCTTATGGGAGGAGCTCAGAGTCTGGCCTTGTCTTCTGCTATTCCCTGGAATTCAGACTCAAGGGACTCCTGGCCAAGGTGGGGGAAAGCTCTTTCCAGAAAGGAAGGCCCCCTCTCCCAACGGCCAGCTGCAAGTTTGTGAAAACCTGGTGCCCCCCAGGAGGGTACCTCCTCACCTCTCCAGGTGCCTGGCAAATGCCGGGATAACCAAGACAGCACCTGGACCCCAGGAAGGGACGATTCTCTGAGTGCAGGGACAAGTGCAGAACTCTATGGCGTGGAGAAAGGGAAGAACTGATAAACAAAATAATTCAAGGAAGATCAATGCCATTTAACATATATTTATTGAAATCTACTTGATGCAAGGCACTGTGCTAGATTTGGTAGGGATCAGACATGAAGGGCCACCCCTGTCTTCTAAGAGCTCACAATCCAGTGGGTGGGGAGGGCTGGGGAAAGGGCGGGGGGAGGAAAAGCCAAGTCCACACACAGCTCTAGTGCAAGGCTGGATTACAGTGAGTGCCACAGAAGAGACGAGGGAAGGAGATGAGGGAGGAGTAAGAAAAGAGATACAACAAATGAAATACAAACGGGCTGGACACAGCTACTGTCTCAGAGATAACGCAGGTGACACTGCAGACCAAGTTTATAAGGAGACCATTGTGATTTCAAAAGTAAACACTCAAACTGCTGCGATGAGAGCTACACAAGGTAAGGAGACTAGAAATAGAGACATTACCAACTCTGTAACCTGAAGGATTGACTGGAAACCGTGAAACACTTCTGAAATAGACAGCAGGGTGGGCTGGGATTCAACTCGCTTTGTTCTGTGGGTTAAACATGGTTCAGTAAAGGAAAAACACCCAGACAGAAATTCCTTGATTAAACTCGCTGAGATTAGGAGGCATAGATTTTCACCCATCTTAGGAAGAAAAGACAGTACCGCGTTTAAACAGGTGCTCACAACAGTCAGGAAGGACTTGGGCCAGGAATGCCAGCTGGGTAGAATGTGAAGGAAGCCAGCAACATGATTCCTCTCAGAAAGCAGCCAAGTGGTCAAAAGGCAGTGACCAACTTGGGCTGGCTCAGGCCAAGGAAGTGTGCAGAGGAGACGTGTGGACTTGTGAGGGCAAGTAGCCCCAAATCCCAGAACATGACAAGGGGGCAACTTCTCAAAACACCATGTGGCGCCCTCTATCCTCAACACCAATGAGAAACTTCTGTTTCCTTGTTTGCATTTCACAGACCTGAAAGGCCTGATCCATCATCTCCAACCAGCTCTGGCAACTGGCCGCTGCCCTTTGACCTGTTGTTTGGTTCGGGCTTAATGAATGTGGCCTAGAAGGGGGGCTGGTGAGTCACATGGTACACAACAGGACAGTAGCCCAGGGCTGTGGGCAGGGCAGGTGCCTTGCCACTTCTAGCACAAAATCAAACACACAGAATGCACTACCACACAAGAAAATATGCCCACAATGATCGGGTGGGATTATTCCAGAAACGCAAGAGTGGGGATGACACAACTAATCAGTTAATCGTAATAAGCAGCAAACATGGGAAACAACTACTTCCTTTTGAAAATGTCATCAAATATTCAAAACTCTGACAAAGGTCTTGGAAGCTTTCCTTTGCAATCCAGTAAGAAAAGGACACATTTCTAACTAGGGCCAGCATTCGATTAACCCAACTGCCCACTATTTCCCTTGCGACAGGAATATGTGTGATTAGAAAGAAAAATGAAATGAGGTAGATACACAAATGCATAGACAAGCACACGCAACAGAAAGCTTGGTCACATTTTGCATCTGACATGGCAGCATGGCTAGAGAATCCAAGGAAATCACCCCCACATTACTAGAGGGGAAAAATGCAACTCAGTGAAGGAACAGGACACATAGTAGAGTCACAGACTGACTGCATTTGCAGAGAGCACGGATTTCACCGCAAAGACCAGGCAAAGCTGTCCGAAGGGACGTGATCTCTAGTGTTAACTCTGCGAGAGGATTGGTTTGAGAAAAAGTTATGGAATGAAAAACAGGAAACAAGGCAAGGTGGGCCGGAAGGAATGCCAAGGTGCCACGTCCTGGCTGGGAGCAGTGATGACTGCTGCACTCCTGGTTGATGTTAGTCTAGACTTTGGCAGCATCCTTCATCAAAGCCAACAACGGTGAGTGAATGGGCGGGAAATGGTGGAGTACCTCTAGGTCAAGGTGCCAGGCTTGTCCCTGGCAGAAGGCAACCTTCCTTACCCAATGACAGCTGTACCAGACCTCTGGTAACACCTGGGAAAGAGAAAAGTGCTTCGAGAAGAAAGTGGTGATTGCAGACACAGATTCATAACTGCTGCAAGAACTAAGGCCCACAGAGCAAGAGGAATGGCTATGTAACAGGTGCTGTTGGCTTCTCTCCAGCCTGGGGGTCAGGATGGAGTCGTCCCAAAGGGCCACTCTGCTGGCCTGGGGCCATTCCAGAGGACCTTCTGCTCAAGGTCACAGGGGTCACTCCCGGACCTTTCTTCCCAGGATGGGGGCCTGGGAAGCCCTTTTAAGCTCTGCCTGCTGAGCAGAGCTCTGCTCTGCTGCTGGGGCTGTACACTTCCTCTCCAGGCTCTTGAGTGCCCACCCCCTGGGCACAGGTGCCGTGGCCAGCTTCTTTCTGTGGCCTCTGCCGGAAGTGAGAGCCCAGCCACAGGGTGCTAGCTTCTATATCCACTCTGCATAGGCTATCAGAGGAGCCGTGTTGCCCTCCAAACCTCCTGGGCATGGCTGAAGTGGCCAGCTTCTACCAGCACGAGACGCTGGCTGTCAGAGGGGCCTGCAGCCTCACCAAGCTTCTGCTCTGTTGCCCCTCGCAGGGGCAGCTGCACGAAGTGACGTCAGGGTGAAATCTCGCCCTAGCTGCCCCAAACAGAAGCCAGCAGAATCACTCGCTGGGAGGACACGGTCCCTGTGATGCCAGCCAGGTGAGTCTTCCTGTGTCCGAGGAGCTATCTCTTGGGCGGATCTGTTTCTTAGTCACTGGATCCACGCCAGGCACTGCCAAGGTTCCCAGGAGGCTGAAGGATGGCCAGGCTACTGCCAGATGAAGTCTGGACCTCCCATCCATCGAGGGAGGTCAAGCTGTGCTGCTGGGGCTGTGCACGTGAGCAGTCCCAGAGGCTTCTGGCCCGTCCAGGTGGACGTATCGCTCGTGTGCCTCAGTGGCCAGGCTACATAGTCAAGTGCTGCACACAGATGCCCATGGAGTTTGCACCGTGGACGGGAATGAGCCTGCTTCTCCGGCCCATTCCCGTGCAGCCCGCCCTTTGGGTGGGCAGGGGTTTCAGGTTTTTCAGTTGTAATTAAAATTCTACAAGAAAATGTTACCTTATCACTGAAGCAACGAAAGTTACAAGTTAATGGGAAAAAAATGAATGCTTGGATATGTAAAAATCAAAATCTTGCACAACAAAAATGTAATAAAATTGCTTCAAAGAGCAAAAGTAATAAAACTAGAAAAGAGAGCATCAGAAGTGATATAGAAAGAACTGCTATATAAAGTCAATATATCCAAAGATAACTTGATAACTAGTCAAAGGAGATGAACGCACGATTGGCATGCAAGAAAATGGACATAGTGTTGACGTCATCACATGAGAAGAAAAGATGCAAACTAGTAGTCAGGAGGTTAGGGTCTGTCCCCGGTTCTGGTACTGATGAGCCACGGGATGACGGCAGCTAACTCTGGCGATGACTGCACATGACCTTCGCCGAGTGTGTGCCCCACGCCTGCAGGCACGATGGCAGTCCTCATGATACCCTTAGGAGGTAGGCACGGTGATCACCCCCATTTGATGGAGCTGGAGACGGAGGGGCTGGAGAAGTACCATCTGGGCCTTGCATGAGGCGAGGTTCTCTTCCCCCAAGGTCCATGTCACCTTGCACTTGAGTCCTTGAGATGTCCCTCTGATCAGGGGAGTACTCTCTCTACTTCGTTTTGAACAAAATAAGCTGCTTGAGGACAAGACCCGCGAGCCTGGAACAACCGCCGTTGCTGATCACACTGGATAAGTATAGGAGTCTCCGAATTGAATTGGTTCAGACAAGGATGCAAAAGACGTCCATTCAGTAATTTGTACTAGGAGTGTGGCCTCACAATTCCCAGTTTCAGATGCTTAGAAAACAAACCAGAGGCTTTTTTTAGGTCATTTGGAGAAGCACCACCTTAAGTGGCTCTGTGGTACAATTACAGGACAGATGGAATGAGACGAAAGGATCACCCGAAGGTCCTGTGAATTTGTTCAAATGGCTTGGCAGGAGACCTCTCAGGCGAGTTCCCTGCAGTGGTGGTCCCAGTGCTATCACACGAGCTCAGCTGCAGTTGTATGGATCCGTGTGGAAACTTCCCGTTCCCATGTGGGCAAAGACGGTGAGGTCCAAATACACGGGACGAGATAGAAACGGAGCGGGGGCCAAAAGGGAGTCTTTTCTCAATTAATATATTATTCTATATAATATGCGATTTACAATGTGCATGTGCGTAGAGCTAAATTAATAAATTAAGTATTAGAATACATTTGAGCATTGTTATTTACATCCCTACAAATTTAAAAATTCAAGTAGGCCCGAAACCTCGGCGGCATAGCTGGGTTTGTCCCCTATCTACAGCGTGCGTGTGCAGGTGTCTGCTCTCTCAAGTCTCGGTTTGCACACTTTGCTGGTGCTTGCTGTCAGCGAACCTCGCCACTGGAACTCACAATGGGAAAAGCTATTCTCGATGGGCACAATGGGCAACGTGTATACGTAGAAATTGCTGGTGGCAGTAATAGATTGGTTTCACCCTTTTAGACGCCAAAATACAGAAGCGCAATGAACCTTCATCTCCTTTGACCAGGCCCCGGCGCCCCGGGGGCCCCCTGGCTGCCTACTCACGGTGGCTCGGCTGGTGCTTCTGCAGCGCCGAGCGCCTCTTGAACACACGGCCGCACTCGCTGCACTCGCAGCGCCGCGCACCGCTGTGGATGCGCCGGTGGCGGCTGAGGCCGGAGCTCCTGCGGAAGGCCTTGCCGCACTTGTCGCACTCGTAGGGCTTCAGTCCGCTGTGGATGCGCCGGTGCTTGATGAGGTCGGAGGGCCCGCGGAAGGCCTTGCCGCACTCGCCGCATGCGTATGGCCGCTCGCCGCTGTGGATGCGCGCGTGCTCCAGCAGGCTGGAGCTCTGGCGAAAGGCCTTGCCGCACTGGCTGCACGCGTAGGGCTTCTCACCCGTGTGGATGCGCCGGTGCTTGGTGAGCTCGGAGCTGCGGCGGAAGAGCTTGCCGCAGTGCGGGCAGCCGTAGGGCTTGGCGCCGCTGTGGATGCGCTGGTGCTCGGCCAGGCCGCTGACGCCGCGGAAGGACTTGCCGCAGTCGTCGCAGTCGAAGGGCAGGTGGCCCGTGTGCGCCCGCTGGTGCTTGAGGAGCTCCTGGCGGTCCAGGAAATCGCGGCTGCACGCCCGGCAGGCAAACGGCTTGTCGGCGGTGTGGAGTTTCTGATGGCGGAAGAGGTGCGCATCGGCCTTGAAGGAGCGCCCGCACTCCTCGCAGTCGAGTGGCTTCTCGCGGCTGTGCACCCGCAGGTGCTGGCTCAGGCCCGCATTCTTCTTAAACCGTTTCCCGCACTCTTCGCACTCGAACGGCTTGGCCTCCCTCTCCAGCTGCTCCCTCTTGGCCACCGCATCCTCCAGGGCCCAGCTAGGGCCGGGCCGGGGCTCTGCGGCCACGTGGCTCTTCCTGTGCTCATTAAACTCGGACACCCCCCGGAAGACCTGCCCGCAATCGCCACACTCCCAGCCCTTCGCCTCGCTGTGAACTCGCTGATGCTGAACGAGCAGCACTTTGAGCCGAAACGTGTCTCCGCACTCCTTACAGGCAAAATGATGTTCTATGGGCACATCCTGAGGGCTCCCGCCCCTCCCCTCCGAGTCCCCGTTGGCTTTGACCTCAGCGCTGGGGTCACTGGCCCTTGGGGAGCTGGTGGACGCCGTTTCCTGGGGCTGGGGCTGGGCTTCCTCACCCATCGTGCAGTGCCAGGTCTCGAAGCTGCGGCCTGAAATGACGAGCACAAGTGGCTGCAGTGTTAGGGGAAGGCTCCTCCCCCTTTCCACAGGCCACCAGGAGAGCAAGGACCGCAGAGGGGGCTTGATGGCTGCACAAGCGGGAGCCATAGCATGCCCCAGGGGACCTCCCCTTCTGCTGTGGGCCAGTGCCCACGCCTCCACCTCAAAGGTCCAGGCAGGCTCCCAACCCTGACCCATCCCACCCAAGTGCTCACCTGATCCCCTCAACCCAACCCTTAACTCCCACAAGCTAGGCTGGGTGTTCCTGCAATGTCCTCACATGTCTTCAGCTTCCTTTTTCCTTAGTAAAGATTTATTTTTTGAAAAGGTAGATAGAGTGACAGAGAGGGAGGGAGAGACAGAGCAACAGAGATCCTCTGTCTGCCGGTTCATTCCCCAAATGGTCACGATGGCCAGGACTAAGACAGGTGGAAGCCAAGAGCTTGGATTCCCATCTGGGTCTCCCACGTGGGTGCAGGGGCCCAAGGACTTAGGTCATCTTCCACTGCTTTCCCAGGCCATAGCAGAGATCTGCATCAGAAGTGGAGCAGCCAGGAGCTGAATTGGCGCCCATATGGGATGCCAGCATTGCAGGCGGCAGCTTAACTACTCTGCCACAGTGCCAGCCCCTTTAGGTTTATTTTTCACTCACCAGAGTGCGTAGCACGATCTGTGTTGAGAGATGGGTCTGACGCCAACAGCACTTGCCCTTGCGCCAGCTGAGGAACCAAGGCAGGATTCAAAACAGGACCTCCTGTTGGTTGGAAATGGTAAGGGTTATGGGGGCAGCTGGAGATGCATCAGAATGGGGGAGGAACTGCACTGACCGGGACCTCTGAGCAATCATTCACACGCCTCAAATGCCTTTCCTAAGGACGGACTTCTTCTGGGAGCTGCAGGAAGGCAGGCTGTGGGTCCACCTGGGAAAGATCCCAGTGGCGTGCCAGGAGGTGACCCAAGGAAGGAGCCACACTGCCTGTTCCTTGCCAATACCCTCGGTGTCACAACTCCCAAATGTCTCCCCACCGTGATCTCCTCCAAAAATATCCCCGAGAGGTCACGTCCACAGTGAGCCCAAATCAAACAGCCATACAATTTGTGTAGCTCATGTTCTATATTATAGTGGCAGGTTTCCCTTCGTTTCTTTGCTACAAGACCGCAGGGCTCCTTTCCATGCTGTGAAGAGTCGGGGAGGTCCCTGCCATTTTGAGACGCTGGGTGTGGCATCTCTATTTCCCCAGAGCCCAGGGGTTAGGTGAGCTTGTATATGGGTGACCATGTGCCCCCACCCAACCCCTAATGGTTGGCCAGTCTGGGGAAGAGATCCTTACCCACGGAGGCCACGTTCCTGTAATATGCCAGTGTCCTCTGCTCAGGGTCAAGCCTCAACAACTCCCTTTTTGTGAGGTACCACGCCACTTCATCAACTGTCACCAAACCCTGAAAGAAGTCCCAGGGATAATCAGTCTTTGCATCAGGAGCAAAATGAGGCGGCGGTGGCGGGGGGGGGGGTTGCCAGGAAGGCCAAGGACAGAGGTGAGGGCCAGCAGTGAGAGTGTGTTGCTAAGGTGGAGGTCCAATCACAGCTCCAAGAAGTCCTGCAAAGAGAGCCTGACCAAGTGCTGGGAGCCCTGGGCCAGGGCCCTGGGTGCCCACATCGCCTCAAGGGGCCACAGTTCATTCACTTCCCTGGCCAGACACCTAGCTCCCCACTTGTAGGATGGGAGTCCCAAGGCCAGTGGGCACCTGTTCCCTGGCGGCCTCTGGGTGGGCAGGCAGGCTCAGCAGCTGGGGTTCATGGCCTGCTGAGTGTCATGTTGGGGCAGGAGGCACAGGCCGGGGCCAGACTCAGGGAGCAGTGACAGAATCCCAAGCAAGGCAAAGGGAAGCACAGCTCACCTGGGCCTCCGGCATCTCAAGAGGGACTGCCAGGACCTGGTTTCCTGGGGCTCCATCCTGGGGGAGGGCAAGACCTTGGGGAGCAGGTGGCGCTAAGGAAAGCGAAAAAAGCCGTGAGTGACAACAGCTCTGCGTCTGGGGCCCCTGGGATGTGACTGCTCATTTCCTTTTCCCTGATTTTCCTGAGCGAGTGGCAAGCCAGAGTGTGCAAAAGTGGGCTGGCAGGAACTTAATATAGGTGAGTGGCCTGAGGAGCCAAGACAAGGCAAATGGTTGGTAGCCCAGGCCCAACCCGGAGAAGACAGACACTGGCAGAGCCGATGGCCCAGAGAGCAGTACTCAGAGACAGGCTGAGCACAAGCCTTGAACAGCAAGCCTGCAGGGGCTTGGCGAGGCAGCATACCCCAGGTCAGGCCACTGGAAGGAAGAAGAGGCAGCGAAGAGCAAGAGCCAGGGTTTCCTCATCAGCAGTGAGGCCCTCAAATGCCATACCCACTGAAGAATTCAGCAGGCGAATGCCAGACACTTCTCTTACATATCCAACAAGATGAAAAGCTGAACAGAACAGCTGGAAAAACAAGCTCCAAAGAAAAGCTCTCCAATGCCCAGGTACTAAAGAAAAGGTATGAACGAAATGCACAAGTTACCTTTTCCTTCCAAATTGTAAAACGTGTGAAATAATTTCAGATCCTACCGCAGACATCTATGTCTCATGGGCCTCCCACTTCACACAGCTCCTGTTCTGATGGCAACTCAATTCAATTCAAGCCATAATTGAATGAAAAGAAAGCATTTTTGCACTAGCTCAAGGGCTACAAAAACCCAGACACTCCAGAATGCCTTTTATATAAAATTAAAGATGTTATGTTAAAAGGGATGGGCAGAAACAGACTTAATATCCTGTCATAAACAAGTGGAAAACTAGAGAAAATATAAGTGAGACAATAGTTCTCAGACACTGGACAGCAGAAAGCACAAGATAATGATCCTGGAGAGAATACGAATAAATGGGGTGAGCCTTATCATCACCCTGGAGGCAATTTCCAGATAGAGCCCATGGGGGGGGGGACCAAATGGAGCTCAGTGGCTTCATCAAGTTGAGGAGATGCAGACCAGCATTCAGGGTGGTGCTGGAAGTAGCCAAGCAATGTTCCAGGGACGAGTGAGCTAGGCAGCAAAAAGGAGCTTCAGAAAAATCTGCGTATGAGTCTGCTTGAGTGTTTCCCAAGTACTAAGCGCTGCATGTACCAGTGGAAACCCCAGAAGGCTGAGGAAGAATGACCAGGAGGGGTTGGCACTGGGACACACTGGGTTAAGCTGCCATCTGCAATGCTGGCATCTCATTTTGGAGCACCAGTTTTAGTCCCAGTTGTTCTGTTTTCAATTCAGCTCCCTGCTAATGCACCTGGAAAAGCAGTGGAAGATGGCCCAAGTGCTTGGGATCCTAATCCTGCACTCACGTGGAAGACCCAGATGGAGCTACAAGCTCATAGTTACAGCCTGGCACAGCTCCGGCCATTGTAGCCATTTGGAGGGTGACTCAGTGGAGAGAAAATCAACCTCTCTCTCTCTCATCACTTGCTTTTGTCCTCCACCTCTGTCTCTTGTCACTATACTTTTCAAGTACTTAAATAAAAAGATCTTTAGGGACTGGCACTGTGGCACAGCGGGTAAAGCTGCAGCCTACAGTGCTGGCATCCTATATAGGCACTGTTCCGGTTCTAGTCCTGCCTACTCCTCTTCTGATCCAGCTCTCTGCTATGGCCTGGGAAAGCAGTAGAAGATGGCCCAAGTGCTTGGGCCCCTGCACCTGCATGGGAGACCTGGAAGAAGCTCCTGGCTTTGGATCAGCACAGCTTTGGCTGTTGTGGCCATCTGGGGAATAGACCAGTGGATGGAAGACCTCTCTCTCTCTCTGCCTCTCCTCTCTCTGTGTAAACTCTGACTTTCAAGTAAATAAATACATCTTTTTAAAAAAAGATCTTTAAAAAAATAAAATGGGCAGATAGCTGCAAGGTAAACAACTTCCAGAATACACAAAAAGTAGACAGATGTTCAAGGTCCTCTGTGATAACCTGGGACACTCAGAGAGAACCCAGAGAGGCCACACCTTACTCCAGAGAGAAAAACAGCTTTACAAAGCAAACAGTACGTCAGTGACCTGTAGATAATAGGAAGTGGTCTGACATCCACGTAACTCAAACCTGAGAATGTGAGAAGGGGTAGAAGGATAAAAAATGTGGCTAAGAAATAATAGCTGGATAAATTTCCAAAATTGAGCAGAGCTATAAACTCACAGATCCAAGAAGCTAAACCACATCCTAGTAAAACTTAAAAAGATATGTCACAGTCTGGGTGCTGAAAACTAGTGACAAAGAAAAAAAGCCTCAAACTAGCCAAGAAAAAATGCTGCATAGAGAGGAACAAAAATCAGAGCAGCTACTGATTCATTATCAGAAAGCAATAAATGACTTTTACAATATTTATTTATTTGAAAGGAAGCAAGAGTGGGTTAAGTAGAGAGACTGAGAGAGAGAGAGAGAGAGACTGAGAGCACTTCCACCCACTGGTTCACTCCCTAGATGGCCACAGTGGAAGGAAGATGACACCATAGGGGAACCTGGATGTGCACAAAGGCATGGAGAATATATAAATATGCGGGAAAATAGAAAACTCTTGCCCTCCTCGTTTTTAATGTTGTGCTATGTATGAGAAACTTTAAATATAAAAATACAGGTTAAAAGTAAAGGTATGCAAAATAGACTATAACCCACAGGAGGAGTAGAAGTAATTCTAGTACAAGACAAAGGTGGTGATGGTGGGAGAGAATGATGAAGTTTGGCTCGGAGCTCAGAAGCCACTACTGCAGAGGGCCAGAACTCAGAGCGGGTAAAAAAGCCAGTCAGCATGCAGGCAATGCAGGATGCTGCACTGCAGATTACAAAAATGGGAATCCTTTATGCCCTTCATGGAAGATATAGGCAGCCCTAATGACTCTTGACTGAAAGCCCAAAGCGGGCAAGGGAAGGGGAGATGATGGCTAAGTACATATTTGCTTTTTAAGAGAAAAAAGGAGAAAATTGAGCATGCCTTGTGGCTAGAATAAGCACCCTGTGTACAACGTGGGACCACGCTGGGGGATGGTCAAGGTCTAGAAGGTCCTGCTTTCTGTTCCAGTAACACGCATTTTAGTAACCAAGCCGAATTCTGATGCTACCAGCGAAGAACAACAATTTAAACAGATTTTGGAAGACTGGTTAATAAAGATGGTCAGTGTGCAAGAGGACAGGCCGAGGCCAAGGAGATAACAGGGTGTGGCCCTTGAGGTTGGGTCAGAGCACCAGTACTTCCTAGGATGCCCACTCAGCCAGGGCAAGCGGGGGGCGGGGGGCAAGGGGGGAAGGGCTGGTGGGACTCTCTGGGCAGTCACCTAAGGCTGGTGGGCAGAAAGCACAGAGGCAGGACCAAGGTGTTGCCGCTTCCTGCGCTCCTCCCCCCAGAGTCTCTACACTGTAGACAGGTGTGGGCTGAGGGCATCATTTGGTCAAAAAGTCTACCCAAGCCCTTATCCCATCTTTAACAGGTTGTCTGCATGTGCGTCAATTCCACTGTTACTGCCCAAAGAATACATCTGGTGTCTACTTTGACTCTCACGTCCAATGCAAAGTGACCTGCTCATGAATCACTTACACAGTTCACTTCCGGTTGTCGTTGATGTCTGGCTGCCCAGGGGAACAGAGAGAGGCACATTGTGTATTCGCCCTCTGAGAAGGTCACCTGTGACAGGCCTCTTCTCAGCTGTCCTCTGGCCAGTGACCTAAGACCTTCACAACCCCCACCGGCAAGGCCTTGGCCCAATTGTACATTCTGTGCCTCACCTCTTTGTCCCTCCAGCCAGAAACAATGGCTTTCATTCAGTTCTAGACAGGCCAAGGCTGTGGCCCTTGCGACCTGTGTACCTGCCAAGAATACCGTACCTGTGGCTTATCACAGGCAACGCCTTCTAAGAATTTAGGCCTCAAGTCAAACGTCACCTCTTCAAAACATCCTCACTCCCCAAGCCCATCGCACTTTGTTCAACTAAAATCTGCTTTTCTTTTCCTGCTCATCCTAAAACCCCCACAGCTCTGGAGCCCACTGGGCCTGTGATAAATTATAGGGCTCCTGACTCAATGTGCATGGGGAGTACTGTGTTAAATGGAGCAAACTTCCACTTAGCAAGCACTGACTATGCATATTGGGCACTGTGTGTCTCCCTTCACATAATTTAATTATTGCAACCTACGGTTATTACCGCCTCAATTTCACAGAGAGAGAGAGAAAAAAAACCCTATGCATCCAAGAAGTTAAGGAACTTTTTTCAGGTCCAGCTCTCAAGATTTGAGACTTTTAAAACCACAGCAGGAAAGAGAGAACTAATACATTCCCCCATACAGCAGGCCCGAAGCAGGAGACGGGCTCGCAGGGAGCATTCGGGGATTGCCGTGAAGTCCTCCCGTAAGCATGCCACACAAATCCTCCTGTGGCAGCACACACACACGCCTGCTGTCATTCTCTCTCACACACATGAGCACGGTTCTTCCGAGCCACCCATGTTTCACCAAGCAGATCCTCCTGAAGTGTTCTGTTTAACTGAGTGAAGCCTGCAGAAGTGTTTTTGTTTAATTAGCATGATTAATTGTTCAAATCCAGGAGCCACAACCCTCAAATAAATTGTTATTATCCTTTGCCAGGTAGCAACAGGAGTGGTTCTTCCTGTACCAGCTGACCTGGGGCATTTAGCTTGAGAGCACCCACAATAACAGACACACAGAGATAATTTAGAAGGTGCTCATAAAAATGGGAGGAAGAAAGCAATTCCTGCTTTCACAAAGTGAAGCTCAACTGTGTACGACTAACCAAGTATATCAGGTAAAAAGCTTCAGGAGAAGCAAAGGGGTATCATCAAAATGTAATAGAAGTTAATGCCCACTGCAGTTCAAAATAAAATTATCATCAGTGCTGGAGACAACCAGAGCATTTAGAATTGATCACATTGCACAACTGTTCCACTTTAAAGTGGTGAAGCTACACCGGAAAAGAAGCTGGATGCTGGGACAAAATGGACAAATGCAGGTGTCCACTTGCCTTCCCAAAGTGGATGTTGGAGCATCAAGGTCAAAGCAATTCCAGACAGAACATGAGAACAATTGTAGTGCACCCGACGGACGCTGAGGGCAATGCTGCCCTTGAACCTGAGGCACTTTCACTCATGACAGAAAAGCACACTGTAAATCTTGGAAAACGGAAGCTGGGAGAAATACTATGGGACAACAAATCTCGGACCCTTAATGGTAAGCGTGTTACCCTGCTTCTTGCAATGAGACCTGGAGACAACTGTGAAAGACTATAAACTCCCAGAGAACAAAGGCCTTGTCAAAGTCAACTGTGCGTTCCGAACAGCAGGTGACCTAGCTAAGCACCATGTATGTTGCAGCTGTTTGACAAACATCTGCTGCTGGAATACATGGCAAACAGTAATGTCAACATTAACCTACTGCCTGACGATTTGGAAAAGTATGCTTTCTGAAACAGCACAGCTCATGTGAATGAATAAATCTTCCTGCTCCATGCTTTAGATTACAATGTAAGGTTTAGCCAGCTTATTTAAATCAGAAACACTAAGAGACCCAACCTAATCAATTCATTTTACCTGAACAAACAAAATCAAGAGTGGAATTCAACAGCAACAAAAACCAACATGCTGACTGATTAGGTGTTATGTGGTGGCCTTTGAGTGCAGGACCCCTGAGGATGTCTGGCTCTAGTAAAAATGGTTCTGAGTGTAATAGATCAGGCTTCACCTGACCCCACCAAACAAACAGCCAAGCAACTTCCCCTGGTAGGTGCCATTGTTTCCCGGGTGGTGGAGGAAGGGGAAAGGCAGCAAGGCCGCGCAAACACTCATCTAGCTTCCAGAAGCTTCCAAGGGGTGCCAGAAACATCTGGACTCCTACAAGCATCTCAATAAGGTCCTGTAGCAGAATACCCCAGCCTCGAAGCATGAGCTCATCCGGAAGACAACAGGTGGCTTGTGCGCCAGAGCAAATATGGCTATCTTGTCTCCCCTGCTCTGCGGGAGAAAAGTGCCTCTGGATACAGACAGCTCAGCAACACTTGTGTACATGGAATTGCTAAGTGCTTCTGCAACCACAGCAGCAATGCCTCTCGCCCTCTTGTACCGCACCCGTGAGGCCTTCTAACAGCACGGCCAGCTTGAAGGCCAACAGACATGGTCTGTAAATACCCAGACTTACCCAAAAGAGACACAGAGGGATGACTCATTGTGCTTCAGAGCAAGTCTGGAGCAATCTGTCCGTCAGGGAAGGTCCCACCTGTTGGATTGAAATAATTCGGGTGAACAGAAGCAAACTCATGCACACCTTCCTGGAGCCCGCGCTCAACTGCAGAAGACTGAAGACACTCCGCTGACATCCCCGACTCCACAGCCAGGCCAGAGCCCACCCACAACTGCGGAGCTGAGCCCCTGGGCCACAGTAGAAACTGGCCTCTACGTCCCCTCACCCTGTCAGGCCCTGGGCAGCAGTGCAGGCCCCCCTCGGGCCAACCCTGTATGGTGCAAGCAGGCTGACACGCGAAGTAACAGAATCCTAAAGGGCCAAAAGACAGGGTGTCTCACCAGGAAAGTCTGTTTCTCTGGGGATATTTGTGTCTGTGTGTGTCTTTTTCTGCGTGCGTGGGTGGGAAGGCATCTGTTTCCTCTCTCACTCTGCCTGGGCACCTGTCTCTCTCTGTTTAGGTTTCCATCTTCTTTCCCTTCTATAAAAAGCCAGAAGGTAGACCAGAAGGGGATTCTGTAGTGTTTGTTGTACTTCACTGAAGAAAGGTTTATGTTCCCATTTCCCCAAGAAGACGCACAGCATCTTACTAAAAATCAAAATAAATTGTTAAGTATAGCTTTGTTTAGGTTACTCTGCCTAGATAGAAACAGCACATAATCGAGATGTGGGGTGAGGATGCTACACACACCCCAAGGAGCCCAGGCAGGTTACAGAAAGGGCTGGACCACTGGCATAGAAATCTCATTTGGAGTTCACTAGCAACTCAAGTGGCAGAGTAACAGGTCTGACTGGGCCAGGGAATCTGCATTCATCAGCTAGCACTCTAGCAGATTCCGATGCAGAGCTACACTTCCTTAACACCAGGCCCGGAGGCTCGCTCATCTCGAGCCCTCCTCAGACACGATTCTTGCTCGCCTGCCCTGAGCCTTCCACAGTGGGAACCCACTCTTCTCTGGTCTGTGCTGATGCTCAGACTTCTGGGAAGAGAACTCGGGGTCCCTCACAGACCCAAGCCTGGAGATCAGGGATCAACAGGGTTCTAATATACACGCACTCACGGTTTTGCAGAAGGCACTGAACTGTGCCAGACAGCGGGCAAGTTGTTTCTAAGTAGAGGCCCAGAGTGGGGCTGGGGGAGGGTTGAGACAGCAATCCCATCTGAAATGCCGGGGCAAAATGCCGGGGCTGAGCTTGGAAAGAAAAGGTTTCACTGACCAAGGAGACAGAGGGGCTGCTGGCCTGGCCCGGCCAAGGCTGGCTGGAGGGTGTCAGTTGGAACAGGGTGGGACCTCCAGGAAGAGAGCCAGCAATTGGAGGGGGGTGTGTGTGTGTTTGAAAGGGACCATGGGCTTTGGGCAGCAGGCGACTGGTGGGTGTGTGTGTGAGTGTGTGTGTGGAAAAAGACATGCAATTAATCACCCAAATATAGACTGGAGAAGCCAGCAAAGAAGTTGGGGGGTATACTCTAACGGGAGAGGTGGCCCCCAGGAGGGTGAGAGCAAAAGCACTGTTCAGAGGGCCTTCAGCTCTTTCCTCCCAGCAAGCATTGCCCCTTCCCTCTACCCCATCCCCCCTGCTCTTGCGCTCTAGGTTCCCATGCCCCCTGCCAAGATGAGGCTGGACCCCCATCCAAATGGAAAGGAGGGGCTTCCTCAGCAGGAACCATCCCCAGCCCATCCACCCAGCTCCTTGGACTGCGGAAAAGTCTTAACCACCGCCCCCTCCCCCAGAGCTCCCTTTCCCCGTTGGCCTCCGTGGCTCTTGGGCCGTGCAGGAGGAGGGTGGTTCTCTCTCTGATCGTGACCGGTTCCCATCCCCTAGCATCCCCGAAAGAAAAGCTTAGGCCTCGGAACATCCGCGATTCCCGCCCTTGACCGCCGACCCCCACCCGCGGCAGGAAGGCCTTCTGGGCCTTGGCGTACCCGCCATCCGAACCCGTCCCCTTCTCTGGCCAGCCTCAAGGCCAAGCAGCTCCCTACCGGCCGAGACGCCCCGCACCACCGCACATTCTCGCGCGTCCCCCTGCACATCCTTCCTGCAGCCCCGCACACTCAGGCCCGCACATCCTTCCGCTGGCTGCACGATCACCTCCGCCCAGCACACTCTCGCGTCCCTGGCACATCCTCCCGCAGCCCGCTAGCTCACCCAGGCCTGCGGGCGGCCCACGCGCGATGCTCGGCGGAGCTGCGCTAACGCGGCCCAGCCAGGCCCGGCGTGGCAGGAAGCGCCACGGAGCAGACCGCGCGGGGCCGAACCCAGGAGCCCGGCAGCGCACGTTTCCGGAGCCGCGGGCGCCGCCTGGGGTACAGAAGGAGCGAGGCCCCGCCCCGCCCTCGGCCCCGCCCTGTCCGTCGACCTCGATTGGCCCGGAGAGGGGGCGGGGCGTAGAAGGGGCGGAGTTGGGGGTGTGGTTGGGTGGAGGGGGCCGGAGAGGCGGGTCTGGCGAGACCGTGGGGGGAGCGGCCTTTCCTGGATGGAGGGCTAAAGAGTGGGATGAATGCAGGAAGGAATGAAAGAGGGAATGAGCGAACAAACTGAGCAGCAGACGAAGAAGGAAACGGAACGAAGAAATGGAAAGGCCCCTTCTCCTTGGGTACTTTTAGGGTGGGGTGGGTGCAGGGATCAAGAATGCAGCCCTGGGCAAAAACAGATCTCATCCCTGACCTAAGAGGCCACACGTTTGATGCCTTAGAGCTCTCGTCAGTGTCTGTTATGTGTGGGTTTGTGGTGGAGTGAGCACACAATCAACCACATGTCAGCAACAACGATTAAAACTAACTTCTTTTTCCATATTCTTGTAACAGTTTTGTCCATTGCATGACATTTTTCTTATTTTTGTCAAGATTTTACCAAGGAAGGTTAGCGACATTGAAAAATACAAACAACTGTGCTCATGTACCAATGACTAATATTCTACAATTAGCATTATACTCTATGTGCTTGGTTGTCCTTATTTTAGTGATGCATTTCAAAGTGAGTTGCAGATGTCAGTACGCCTCACCCCTTTCAGCATGCATAGCAGTATCTAGAGATCCATACTTGTTCACTGTTTTCAAAAGTACATTTTACAGGGAGTGAAACGCACAAATCTTAAGTTGGTTTATTAATTCGTCAGTTTATCATTTGGGCAGTTTCCAACTTGGATTATTATAAATAAGCTACATGAATACTCTGTACATGCCTTTGTGTGAACATATGCTGTCATTTTTCTTGGGCAAATACCTAAGAGGGATATTGCCACGTCACAGCATAGTTTTATGTGTTATAAGAAACTGCCGGAATGCTTTTCAAGTGGTCATGCGATTTGCATTCCCACCAGAAATATATGTGAGTTTCTTTTCTTTCCCATCCTCATCAATGTTTGGGGTTGTCATACTTTATTTTTAGCCATTCAAGTGGGTGTGAAGTGATATCTCATGTGATGTCAGTTATCATGTCCCTGATGACTAATTGCATTCAGTGTTTTTATGTGAGGAATTGGTCATTTCTGCTTCTGCATTTGTTCAAATAGATTAGCCAATTTTACGCACTTGTTTACCTTTTTATTATTTGCCTGTGGGTGTACTTTATGTTACATAAAAACACCCCTGATCTATTGTGATATCTTTGACATAAACTGCACATATTTAAACTGTATAATTTCATAAGACTTGACATAAATGTACACAACTCTGAAACCATCACCACAATCAAGGCAATAAACATATCCACTAGGCTCAAAGTTTCCTCATGCAATTTCTCTTCTCCAATCTCAGGCACTCACTGATCCGCTTTCTGTCACTATACCTTAGTTTGAATGTTTCAGATTTTAATATACGTACTAATAATATTAGTTTTGCTTTGAGTTTGGTTTCTTTCACTCAAGAAACTTACTTAGAGATATCTTATTCTCTTGGTGCTGCTGTAACAAACTACCAGATTAGAGTGCAATGATTTGGATGCGCGCCCTC
Source organism: Oryctolagus cuniculus (assembly GCF_964237555.1). Lineage (NCBI taxonomy): Eukaryota > Metazoa > Chordata > Mammalia > Lagomorpha > Leporidae > Oryctolagus > Oryctolagus cuniculus. The sequence continues at coordinate 131,753,263 of NC_091453.1, read as the reverse complement.
CAAAATTCCAATGCTGCCAAATGGGACCAGGTTAAGAGGTAGAGCTTTGAAGAGACGATGAAGCGATGAAAGCTCCTGCCTGGTAAAAGCGTTTAAGGACGTTATAAAAGAGCCTTCCCAAAGCATTTGACCAGCTTGCCCCGGCACCTCCCTCATTGTGAGGACACATGCTCCCCCTCTGTAGAGGACACAGGAAGAAGGCTCTTATCAGACACCAAATGCCAGCCCCTTGATCTTGGACTTCCCAACCTTTAGAAGTCAGAGGAAGTTAATTTTCCAATCTTGGGTTGTTGCAACAGCACACGCTAAAGCACTGGGTGATTTACAAAGTACAGAACAGAAATTTATTGCTCACATAACCAGGACACCAGGAAGTCCAATTTCAAGGTGCCAGCAGATGCCGGGTGTGGTGAGGGTGGCTCTCCACTTCCAAAACGGTGCCTCCTTCCTTGTGCTCAAGCGGCAGAAGAGACAAAGGGCAAAAAAGGGCCAGGAAGCCCTCCGAGGCTTCTTTTACTAGGTCGTTAATCTCTTATGAATCGATCACTTCCCAAAGCCCTGCCTCTTCATATTGTCACCTTCAGGTTTAAGTTCCCACATAGGAGTTCTGGCGAGGTGCACACATGGAAACCGCGGCAGAGATCCATCCACAGTGATGTGCCTATCAAGTTCATTCCTTTTTACCACTGGATAACACCCCACTGATGCATGTGCTAAAATGCATTTCTCCACTCGTCCACTGATGGGCATTTGGGCTATTCCCAGTCTGAGGCTGCAACAATAAGTCTTCTATGCAAATTCATGTCCAAGTCTTTACATACGTGTATCCTGGGTAAATATGGGGGAGTGGTATGACGGGATAATATAGTAGAGGAGAGGAGAGGAGGGGAGGAGGAGAGGGGAGGGGAGAGGAGAGGAGGGGAGGGGAGAGGAGAGGAGAGGAGGGGAGAGGGGAGGAGGGGAGGGGAGAGGAGAGGAGGGGAGGGGAGTGGGGAGGAGGGGAGGGGAGAGGAGGGGAGAGGAGAGGAGGGGAGGGGAGAGGAGAGTAGGAGAGAGGGGAGGAGAGGAGAGGAGAGGAGGGGAGGGGAGAGGAGAGGAGAGGAGGGGAGGGGAGGGGAGAGGAGGGGAGGGGAGGGGAGAGTAGGAGAGAGGGGAGGAGAGGAGAGGAGAGGAGGGGAGGGGAGAGGAGAGGAGGGGAGGGGAGGGGAGAGTAGGAGAGAGGGGAGGAGAGGAGAGGAGAGGAGAGGAGGGGAGGGGAGGAGGGGAGGGGAGGGGAGAGGAGAGGAGAGGGATACCTTCCATCTTCTGATTCACTCCTCACATGCCTGTGACAGCCAGGCTGAAACCAGCAGCTAGGAACTCCATCCAGGTCTCCCACGTGAGTGGCAGAGTTCTGAAGGCTTCACCTGCTGTCTCTCAGGGTAGAGTAACAGGAGGCTGGACAGCAGTGGGGTGGGGTTCCATCATAGTCACTCTGATACAGGCAGGCGCCCAAGCAGTGGCTTAACCTGCTGGGCCACAACAAACCCCGTGCTACAGTTTTGTGAAATTTTACTTTCTAATTGTTACTGCTAGTATAAAAAATACAGTTAGGGTACTTTGAAAAGCTTGCCAGAAACTGGAGCTCAAAGACAAGGTTTTTGGTACAAAGAAATTGAAATCCATGCTCATGTGGGATCTTCAGAAAGCTCACGGAAAATGCTTATCTTGAATGGAAAAAATGTGCATGGCTTTCACATTTTTTTGCACCCAAATAAGCTTATCTCTCAATTCCGGTCTGCCACAAACTTTCTGAAGTCCTCTTGTAGGATCCTGTAGTAGAGAAACCCTCCCAAGGCAGTTCCAGTAGCTTCCCTGTGGATGCCATCGCTGGATTTTCTATGGGGAGAATCATGTCTCTGTGAAGGACGTGAAGAACTGCTTCTTCTTCCCCAGTGGGGATGGTTTGCATTTCTGCTCCTGGCTTAATCTTCCTGCTGTCACCTCCAGCACAAGGTTGATCAGGCGGTGTTACAGGGCATAGTCCTGACTTGTTCCTGCTTGCAGGGGGGAAGCACTCAGCTGCCCCCTTTGTGTGTGATGTTAACTGATGGTTTCTCACAGATGTCTTTTTTATTTTTTATTTATTTGAAAGACAGAATTCCGGAGAGAGGTAGAGACAGAGAGAGAGGCCTTCCATCCACTGGTTCACTCCCCAGATGCGCCAATCCGAAGCCAGGAGCCAGGAGCTTCTTCCGGGTTTCCCACGCAGGTGCAGGGGCCCAAGGACTTGGGCCATCTTCTACCGCTTTCCCAGGCCACAGCAGAGAGTTGGAATGGAACAGGAGCAGCCAGGACTAGAACCGGTGCCCCTATGGGATGCTGGTGCTTCAGGCCAGGGCTTTAACCCACAGTGCCACAGCGCCGGGCCCTCACAGATGCCTTTTAGCAGGGTAAGGAAGAACCTTCTCCTCCTAATGTGCATGAAGAGTACGGGTGTTGGTTTTGCTGTTGGGTGTGTTGTTGTATGGTTTTGCCATCAGTGGAATGCTGGCCCCTTGGTGTGACTTGAGAGTATTCTTCCTGCCCACTTTCCTGGGAGAGTTTTGGACACCACCGGCTATATGTATTCCCTGAGTGATTTGAGAACTCTGCGGGAAGCATCTCTGCCTTCAGTGTTCTCTGTGGAAAGTTTTTTAAACTGCAGTGTTTCTTTTCCTCTCCCTGCTCTGTCTACTTCTCCACTTCCTGCTTCTCTTCCTTCCTCTCCCACAGTCAGTGTCTCTGTGGGGACCTCTGCTGTCAGCAGCCCTGTGGAGAGGCCCACATGGGGAGGAACAGAGCCTCCTAGGAGACATCAGGCGGCTCTGTGCCACATCAGGTTAAGCGTCTGCCTGTGGCACTGGCATCCCTTCTGGGCGCCAGTTCGAGTCCCAGCTGCTCCACTTCCGATCCAGCTCCCTGCTAAAGGCCTGCGGAAGCAGTGAAAGATGGCCCAAGTGCTCGGGTCCCTGCCACCTGGAAGAAGCTCCTGGCTCCTGATCAGCACAACTGTGGCCTTGCCACCATTTGGGGAGTGAACCAGCCCATGGAAGGGCTCTCTCTCTGTTTCTCTCTGTCTCTCTCTGTCTCTCTGTCTCTGTCTCTCTCTCCCTTTCTCTTTCTGTAACTCCACCCTCGGCCTCTCAAGTAAATAAGTAAACGTTAGAAAACAGGCAACAGCCAAGTCAGTGAGCTCAGAGGATCCCTCAGCTCCAGTTGTGTCTGCAGACGGCAGCCCCAGGTGACACTGTGACGGTCACATTGTGAGCTGCCAGAAGCCGTGGGAGTCCCTGTAACTGCGTTCGACAGCTCCTCGATGTCCTCTGCTCTCAGAACTCTGCCTGCAGCGTCTGCCTGTCGCTTCTCCTTGCACTTGGCCTTCTCAGGGGTTCACGGAGCTTCTTGAGTCTGTAAATCCCATCAGCCTGGACGATTCAATCACTCTTTCTCCAATAGACTTTCTTCTTCCCCACTCTTCCTCCACGCACGTGGGATTGCTTCTGCACGTTTGGGAGACCTTGTAGGATTTCTTTCTTTGTTTAAAAGGCAGAGTTACAGAAACCAGGAAAGAAACAGAGAGAGGTCTTCTATCAGCTGGTTCACTCCCCAGATGGGCCCAACGGCTGGCCTGGGCCAGGCTGAAGCCAGGTGACAGGAACTCCTTTCACGTCTCCCCCGTGGGTGGCCGTGAGCCAATATCTGGGCTTCTTCCGCTGCCTTCCAAGGCACATTGGCGGGGATCTGGGGCAGAAACCGAGCAGCCAAGTCTCAACCCGGCACTCTGATACGAGATGCTAGCATCGCAGGTGCTGGTTAAGTCGAACGCAGCACAAGGCCAGGCCCGTGACATCATGTTATGTTTTTCCCCAGCATACTGAGGTTCTACTGTTTTCATTTAAAGCAATCCTTTGTTCTCCCAGTCTTCAGAATGGATGATTTCTACTAATGTATACTCAGTTCAGACCCTTTTCTTCTGCCGTCTACATTCTGAGGTTCAGACCGTGCACTGAACATTTCTTCATATGTTGTGTTTTTCAGGCCTAGAATTTATAGCTGGTTACTTTCACTAGAATTTCTCTTCTGAAACTTTCTGTGTGAAAAGCTACATGATGGGCCGGCACCGCGGCTCATTGGGCTAATCCTCCGCCTGCGGCACTGGCACTCGGGGTTCTAGTCCTGATTCGTGCGCCCGAATCTGTCCCGGTTGCTCCTCTTCCAGGCCAGCTCTCTGCTGTGGCCCAGGAAGGCAGTGGAGGATGGCCCAGTGCTTGGGCCCCTGCACCCACATGGGAGACCCAGAAGAAGCAGCTGACTCCTGGCTTCGGATCGGTGCAGCGTGCCAGCTGTAGTGGCCATTTAGGGGGTGAACCTGCAGAAGGAAGACCTTTCTCTCTGCCTGTCTCTCTCACTGTCTAACTCTGCCTGTCAAAGAAAGAAAGAAAGAAAGAAAGAAAGAAAGAAAGAAAGAAAGAGAAAAGCTACATGATGAGCATGATTTATGTTCCTAACAGGTTGTATGTTCAATCTTGTATTTACGTATGTATTTATTTTAATGTGATAATCATCCAGAATATGAGAGAGGGAGAGAGAGGGAGCGAGAGCAAGCAAGAGAGAGAGAGAGAGAAAGCAAACCAAGGGTGGGCTCCTATAACGACTCCCTAAATGCCCGTAGCAGGGAGAGCTGGGGGAGGCTGAGCCGGCACCTGGCAACTCAATCCTGGTGTCCCAGATGAGTGGCAGGGACCTGCTACCTGAGCTGCCTCCTAGGTTGTGAATAGTAGGAAAGTGACATGGAGAAAATAGCCAGCAACACAACTTTGATTCCACATGAAATTCTGGACTGGATTTATTTTAGATTTATTTTATTTATTGGAAAGACAGAGTTACAGAGAGAGGTAAGTTCGGAGAGACAGAGGTGTTCCATCTGCTGGTTTGCTTGCTAAATGACTGTAACAGCCAGGGCTGAGCCGATCCGAAGCCAGGAGCCGGGTGCTTCTTCCGGGCCTCCCACTCGGGTGCAGGGACCCAAGGACCTGGGCCGTCTTCCTCTGCTCTCCCAGACCATAGCAGAGAGCCGGATTGAAAGTGGAGCAGCCTGGCCTCGAACCGGCGCACATATGGAATGCTGGCACTGCAGGCCAGGCTTTATCCAGCTGTGCCACAGCATGGGCCCCGGTTTTGAAAGCACCCCTTTTGCTCTTCGTAATCCCCAGGAAGACGTCAACTCAACTCTGGTGTTTTAGACCAAGGCATCTCCTCTTTGTGTTTTTATTTTTAATTGTAAAATTTTATCTACGCGGTGGTGTTTGTATTTCTTAAATGGTTACAGTACTATCATTTGCAACCTGTGATGAACAATGAAGGGGAATTAGTTTTTCATCTCATCAGCTATCTGCTGTATGTCTTGGGAGCCATCAAGCATTTCTCCTGATTTTGAGCATATAATAAATTGCTGTAGATCACAGTTACCTCATGGTGTTCTAGAACACTGGAAGCCCTTCTTCCCCTCTGCACACTTTAAATGCCACCCCCTAGCACCTAGCATCAGCTCTCAGGTTGCAAAATAATTTCTTTATGACTAGGCAAACTGCAGGGGACCCATGTCAATTTTTCTTTTCTCCCTGGAGAAGACAGCAGGCCAGCTGCAGCCTAGCAGATTCCCTGTGTCCCATGTGAGAGGTGGCACAAAAGAAAACCAGCCTTTTCCCTTCCGATTCATGGAGGTAGTCTGTAGAGGGAAGACCCCCACGGTTTCAGGAACAGAGCAGGCGGCTACAGAGACGGAGCAGGACTCCCTGCCCTAGGAGACAACACAGAAAGACTTGCTAAATCCCAACTTCAGAACGTTGTTTCTGGTGTGAATGGAAAAACATCTAAAGGCCAAAGAACATGTTCTTCCTGTGATAAGAAACCTTGTAAGCTTCAGCAGATCCTCCTGGCCTCCCAGGGGCTGGCCCGTCCCGACCCAGGGGCCAGCTGGCTGAGGCATGCTGCACCAACTATCTTTTGCTAATTCTTAACTATTTACTGAATGCATGGAGTCTTCTGTGCTACAACCTAGTGACGGCAATTAGTTCTCTAGCTTTTAAATCCAGTAAAGAATTGCTAACCGAGGCCGCTGTCGGATGATGAGTGAGTATGTGCCGGGCACTGGGTAGCAACACATGGTCTCGTCTAAACCTGACAGCAGCCCCAGAGCAGGTACTAGTACTTTCTGCTATGCTACGGTGTGGAATTGATATAAGCAGAGTTTACATAGTCTTTTCAAGGCCACACAACCAGCATTAGAACTCAGATCGGCCTGAGTCCAGGGCCTGTGTCCTTTTAGCTTGGGGCATGGTTCTTGGCTCTCACAAGACCTTCCCAGGGCTTGCTCATGGATGAAAGCACAGAAAAGCTCTGTCGCCTTCTGGTCTTCTTAGGCTGTCTTTGATACCGTCTGGGTGAACTCAGTCACTCCCCTAGCTTTACAAAATCTCCTCAAAGCTAAATACCATCTGGTTGAGATTTCCCAGCCCAGTGCCTCATGCCCTCCAAATCCCACTGTCCACTGGCCCATGGGACATGCCCCTGACGATCTTGAGGCTCCTCTATGCCCACAGGAAGGGTCATCTTCCCCGTGAAGATCCTCCCGGCTCTTCCAGGAGGACTTGCCCACTTGCCTTCTCTCTACACTGTGTACTCCACCTTCCACCATCCAAGTGAGTTACATTCTCCAGTTCCTTTTCATACCCACTTCTGCTTACCACTTTGGCAGGACTTTGAGAACAGCGACTGTTTCTCATTTGTCTCGAAATCCCCAGGACTTAGAATGATTTCTGACATGGTAAGCACACTGTGGAAGCTAGTTGAGTGGGTGATCAGGTGAATGAATAACTCAATGTGCGGATTCTATGCACTAAGTGAACTGACACTTTGGACCTTGTTTCTGTCACCATTCACACATAGTCAAGTGTGTAGTATAAAAATCTAAACGGCACATGTAAAAGGTAAAAGCATAAAACGTGAAAATGCTCCAAGGGAATAATACTGAATTTTAAAGCCGGGAAACTCTGGTGCAGAAAAAAGGAACTAGTGAAAGGCACCAACTCTGAGGTCTAGAAGTGGAAAACACAGTATCTAAAGGGAAGAGACATCACGGGATGGTTTAAGTAGCAGGGAGCAGATGACAAGCTGGTTATGACCAGGTTAACAGAACTCGCGTACTCGGGGAAACCCAATGGGACCACAATACAAAGGAATGGGACATTGGTGCTGGACTAGACAGTGTGAAAAGGCTTAATGCATGTATTTCAAAGGCTAAGATAGGATCGGGAAAACAGAGAAGAAAAACTGTCTGCAGATATAAGGGCTGAAAACGCTCAATTTTTGGGAGGACTTAATTAGCACACAGGATGGGAATGCTCTGCCCAAGGCCACATAAGGCCCATCAAACCATTTGTATTCCAACTGCCAAGGCTACCACGGGCAAGACTCGACATTCGCTAACACTACAGCAGGCTGATTTTTTTTACAGACCTATTTATTTATTTGAAAGTCAGTGTTACACAGAGAGAAGAGAGGCAGTGAGAGAGAAAGAGAGAGAGAGAGAGAGGTCTTCCATCTGATGGTTCACTCCCCAGATGGGGGCAACGGCCGAAGCTGTGCCGATCTGAAGCCAGGAGCCAGGAGCTTCTTCTGGGTCTCGCACGTGAGTGCAGGGGCCCAAGGACTTGGGGCATCTTCTACTGCCTTCCTAGGCCGTAGCAGAGAACTGGATAGGGAGAGGAGCAGCCGGGACGAGAACCGGCGCCCATATGGGATGCCAGCACTGCAGGCAGGGCGTTCAGCTGCTGAGCCACAGCGCTGGCCCCCAGCAGGCTGATTTTTAAGCTGATAGTTCTGAATTGCCTGCGAAGGACGTTATGATACCCAAAGGGCCCTTGGCAGAGAAAGTTCCCCACTGCTGACTGATTTGATGAATCTCAGGGAATTGCAAGGAGGATAAATACAACGGAAACCAGCACCTAGGCACATTCTACAAACTCCTGGAGGGGGCGAAAAGTTGAAAAGGACTGTCTGAAATCCCGCGGAGTGAAATGAAGCACTACAGCTAGGAGGACAGTAAAGAGGTTTAGCTGACTGCTCCCCACAGTGGAGTGGCAGAGACAGTGGAAAGACGACATCTCTCAAGTGTGCGAGAAGGAAAACACACATTCTCCATCCACACGTCTGTATCCGGGGAAGAGCTTCAAGAAACAAGGGTACTTTGAGATCCATGGAATCTAAGGTAAATAGTAAAAAGTCCTTCGCAGTAAAGAAGTGACGAAGCAGGATGTGCAATCTAAAGGAAACTGCTGCTAGATGGGAGCCTTGCTCTTTGGGAAAAATGGAGAACACAAAAAATGGTAAGGGCATGGATAAATATCACCAAACAGGGACTTTGTCTTGGTTTCTTTATACTAGTATGGCTTTTCAAAATAAAAGTGTAAATAATGTATAATAGAATTCGGCCACAAAAGATGAAAGGCAACATGCAAGGGGAATGAATCTATGTGGTGGGGAATTCCTTACATCTATGTTCGACATTAACCTGAAACAGACAGTGTAAATTACAGATATATACTCCTATCTATCTATCTATCTATCTATCCATATATTTCAATCTCCACAGTGACCTCTAAAAACAATGTAAAGAGATACAGTCAAAAGGATAACAGGTAAATTACATTGAAATCTAAGAAGTATTTGAATATCAAGGTTAGAAGGAAGGAACATACAATAAAGATAGACGGGATAGAGAATAAAAGGATAGATTTAAAGGCAAGCATAGAAAAATTACCTTTAATGTAAATGGGCTAAACACAGATGGGCTTATGGTTAGAGACTGCGCAATGATACCTCATGGAAAGGGTGAACGTACGAATGTGCCAATGGTTACATTAAGGGCAGACAACGTAGAGTTAGAGAAAACGACTATCACCAGAGGTCAAAGTAATAATGGTGCAAGGGACAACCAATCAGGAATACACATTCTTCATAAGTGTTTTCTCACCTAATAACAGAGCTTCAAAATACATAAACTAAGAATGGACAGAAGAGAGGGGAAAACGGACATGGATACCCATATATGGTTGGGAATTTTAGCAACCCACACTTACCAGTTAATAGAACAATTAAACAAGGAATCAGTAAATACACAAATCTGTATGACGTTTTCAACCACCTGTACCTCACTGATATTCATAGAACACTTTACTCAACCACTACAGAATACAGATTCTGGATAAAGGCACAGTGTACATTCATCTAGGTAGATCAAATGCTGGCAAGAAAGTGAGTCTCAATGAATCTACAAGGACAGAAAATGTACATAGTATTTTCTCTGAGCACAAACTGGAATTCCATCAGAAACTAATACGATGAATCCTCCAAATATTCAGAAATTTAACATTGTGCTTCTAAAAGCACCACGGGTCTAAGAATGGAACTCGGAGGAGATTTCAGACAGAAGAATTAAAAGCAAAACTTGTTAAAATCACTTCTTCAGCTGTCTTCAGATAGCTGAAGAAGTGATTAGTGGAAAATGTACTGTTTGAAAGGTCTCAATGAGAAGACAAAGAAACACCAGTGTCTTAGTGTTCCATAAAAAGAAGGCAGAAAAAGAACACCAAAGTAAATCCAAAGTAACTAATCGGAAGCAGGTAATAGAAGTAAGAGCAGAAATCAATGACATCGAAGCAAAGTATGGAGAAAATGGGCACACCGCATAAATTTTAAGAGAACACGGAAATTTATAAGCCCCAAAGGGTTAATCGGGACAGCAGAGAAACTACGCTAGACATCAGTATCAGGACTGAGAGAGGGCATCACTACAGAACACACAGGCATTAACAGAACAGAGGGACTACTATAGCTATCTTTCCTTGGAAATGTTGGCAACTTACGCCAAACTGACCAATTTCCTGGGAAGAAAGCAATTCATCGAGCCTACCGCGGACTCAATAGAAAATACAAATGCCCTGCGTCCCATAAAACTTAATTAACTGTCAGGAAGCTTTCTTACAATGAAGCAAACAAAAACTTCGGGTGCAGCCCAGTGACTGCACACAGGCATTCTCGCAAACATTTAATGGACAAAAATTGCCCGTCTGTGCAGCACTGTCATCAATCAGAGGAGCAGGGAGTAGTACACAATTTGTTATACGACAAACTTGTGCTAAGTGCTTCTAAAGATTACACAAAAAAGAAAATTACCACCAAAATGCCCTTACGAACAGTGTAGCAAAGGGGCTTTAACAATTAGCAAACCCAATGCAGCAGTATATACAAAGGAAAACTTTTGCACTTCCCACTTACAGACGAGGGGCATAGATGGTTGGTGACCAGCATAGGCTGCCATCTGTTAGGTGATTCTGCCTTTGCCTGACTCAAAGTGCACAACCCTCGCCCGTGCCAATGGCCATGTAGGTGGCTGGCGGCTGGATTCACAGTGTGAGGCACTTTGATGAGGTACAGAGGCAGGATAAGAAAGACTGTGAGTTCAGAGTGGCACTGAGGACCTGACCTTAAGTGCCTGTGTACCGTAGCTTCCAGTCCGCCGACCCACCAAAATTCTCCACAAACAGTAACAGAGGCACCTCTGTACGCTGGAGGACCGATGGTGGGGTGTGCCTGTTGCTCTAAAGGCTCCACGCCTAGGCACTTTGAGCCCTTACCACGCAGGTCCCCTGCCACAGCAGCACTAACGCCTCCTCCTGGCCAGCCACTCCCCCAGCTCAGAGATTGGAGATGTTTCTCCCTCAACCTTCAGGGGCTTCTGGGAGCAGCGGAAAGCCCACGGAGCCTTACTTAGCACGACGGGCCTGGGAGACCCCTGGGTTCCCGTGGGCTCATGGCTCCTCCTGTTCCAGAGCTAAACGGAGGCCTCGGGGATCAGCTCTGTGGTCTGGAGGTGGCATTTCCTGGCCCGGGGCCACGACAGCCAGAGTCAGAGAAAGCAGGTGACTGGGGTCTTTGCTACGGCCACACCTCCAGAGTGACCCCTGGGGACGGTGTGGATGGCTACCCCTGTAGGCAGCGGGCACCAGAGGGAGTCCTGGTAGTGCACCTGCAGTGAGGGGAGTTGGGTACTTCTGGCTGCAAGGATCTGGGCAGGGAGGGCTCCTGGCTGTGGGGCGGCTCTGGCTGCAGAGGAGCAGGTGACTTGTGAGGGGGAGGGGCTCTGGCAGTGGGGGGTGGTGTGGGAGGAGACTCCTAAATGGGGTTTGGGGTGGGGTGGGGGAGATGTGTTCGCTAGGTTTCCCAGGTCAGAGTAGGGAGGGCTCCTGGCAGCAGAGTTGCAGATAGTGGTGGGAGGGGGCTCTGAGGATCCTGACTGTGTGCCGAGGTAAGAGGGGTTCTTGTGGCCAGGAGATCTCAGGGAGGCAATGCAGGACTCAGCCTCGGCAGAGGTGGGGGTCGGGGTGGGGAGCGGCAGCTGTGATGCTGGGTGGGGGGGATGTTTAGGCGTGCGCTGTAGGGGGAGGCTGGCCTCAGGCTGTGGGTGCTGGGCTGTCTGGCACCCACCTCCCTTCCTCCGCTTTGTGCTTGCTCACAGGTCCCAGTGAGACTGCACCGGTCAGCACCCTCCCCGACTGATCACACTGCCTCCCCCCAGGTCCCTGCCATGGCGCTGGAGATGCTGCTGGACTGGTGCGGCTGGATGGGCGTCAACGCCCAGAGGTCTCTGCTTATCCTGGGCATCCCTGCCGACTGTGAGGAAGAGGAATTCCAGGAGGCCGTGCACGCTGCCCTGTGGGCCCTGGGCCGCTTCCGAGTGCTTGCAGGTGTGAGTGTGTGAGTGTTGCATAGGAACGTGTGTGCACGTGTGTGGGACCACGCATATTAGTATGAGTGTGTGAGTACAGCTGTGCGAGTGTGGGAGTGTGTCATAGAATGTATGTGAGCTTGTGTGTCACTGTGGGTGTGAGTGGGTGTACGATGAGCGTGGGTGGATGTGAGGGAGTGGGGCGGGCAGCTGAATGGGTGTACACACGTGAGAGGCTCACTTGGTGGGATCGCAGTCGCTGAAGGGGTGTCACGAGGAGGTCGGGAAGGAGGCAGCCAGTGGAACAGGCCTCTTCCTCCCCACCCCGGAGCAGGGGGACCTCCGGTCTTCCCCAGATGCTGGGCTCTGCGTGGGGCCCTGTCTTCTTCAACCCTGCCCGGGGCCCGTTCTCATCTGCAAAGCTCCTGCCTTACACTGTGTTCGACTACACGGCCCTCCACACGTACTGTGCGTGGGGCCGTGTGTGGCCTGGGACCACCAAGGGTCTCCCCTGGGCTCCCAGGGGCTGAGCTGTGTCTGACAGCGAGGCAGCTCCCTGGGACTGGAGAGGAAAGGTAGAGGAGCCCCTCAGGACCCAACTCTGGGACAGAAGCCAAGCTGAGGGGACCCAGACTGTCTCCGGACCCCGGTGGGCTGACAGAGGGCACGTTAATGCAATTTTTATTGGTTCAAACACTTTGGGGTTGTTTTGGTGGGGGCAGAGCCTTCAGATTTTTCTCTCCATACGATCAGGTTGTCTGCAACAGAGGCAATTTCACTTACTCCTACCCAGCTTGGAGGCTGTCTAGTTATTTGGTTTTCTTAGCTAATTGCTCTGGCTAGGACTTGTAGTGTTATGTTGAGTGGGGGTCCAGTACTATGCTGAAAGAGTCTTACTCCAGATCTTACAGGAAATGCTCCCACCTTCTCCCTAGGGAGCATGATCTTCACTGTGGGTTTCTCATATATGGCCTTAATTGTCTTGGGGTGTGTTTCTTCTAAAGCTAATTTGGTGCGTTTCTTTTTATCATCAAGGAATGTTGAGTTTTGCCAAGTGCGCTTCCGTCTCTGTTGGAACGATCCCTCGGCCTATGCGGTGTATCAGTTTGCTGACTCGTGCATGTCAAACCATCCCTGCGTCCCTAGGCTGCATCTATAACTATGGTGAATAGTTTTCTTAACGTGCCAGTCAGTTCAGTTTCAAATCTTGGCTAAGAAAACCTTGATGAGAGAGAGCGAAGAGGACACACATAAGAGCAAAGGTACGCTGTGTTAAGGGCTTGGGAGAATTCGTATGTTAACATGTGCACACCACCCAGAGTCATCTACAGATTCACTGCAAATTGAAAGAAAAATAAGAAAGCAAACAGCAGAAAAGGTGCGAGTGACTGAGGACAGGAGGTTTGGGTGGGAAGTGTTATTATGAACATAAAATCATATGTGTGAGATTTATGAATTTAGCTCCATTCATATAAATAAAAATATTTAAATAAAAGCATACGAGTGATATGCTTCACAGACCTACAAAAGATAATCCTGAAATGTGCATGCAATCACCCCAGGAAAGACTCCAGCTAGCCAAAGCAACATCGCAGAAAGAATGCAGCTGGAGAAGACGGCCTGGGTGGGGGTGTGTCAGGAATGACAGCCCGCCACCTTTCTGGCAGTCAAACTGCCTGGGAGAGTCCAGGGAGGGAGGTGGAAAGGGGCTCGGCAGAGTACTGGGGCGGGGGAGGGGACCAGGGTGTGTGGGGAAGGGGCAGGAGGGGGCTGTGGAGCAAGGTGGGGAAGCCCTCTCCCAGAGAGCAGATGGGGTCTGTATTTGGCTCAGTCACTCCTCTGACATGTCTCTGAGGACCTGCAGCTCCATCCTAGGGCACACATGGTCCTGGGGGCAGGCCCATGGGTGTCCTTGTACAGGGGGCAATGCCACCACCCACAGGTGCATTCCAGACCCAGGAGGTCCCTGGCAAGCTGCGGGCACAGCCCCAGGCCTGCTCCCTAACCACCTCAGCAGGCTTGGAACCCGGAGCACCTGTGCCTCGGGCTGCACCTGATGTTCCCAAGATGATGTTCCTTTGACCCATCGCCTACTGTTGGAGGCTCTCAGGCTTGTCAGCTGCTGGCCCAGGATGAGGCTGCCCCCTCACCTGTACCGTGGCTGCTCTAGGCCACCTGCTTGGTCTCCTGGGGCTCCAGTTGCACAGGGCTGAGCTGGGGGGGGGGGCCCTGCAGCCTGAGCCAGGGCCCCTCGCTCTCCAGACTTCCCATGGGACCTCGTGCTGAGGCACTGTCTCCAGGCCTAACCCCCTAACACGATATAGAGAGGGCAGATTCTCCCACTCCTCGGTTCTCAAAGCGGACGGTGGGCGCCAAATTCACATCACCCTATGAAGAAGGCCGCGTCCCGTTGAGCCTGGCTAGCCCCACCTGACGCTGGGCAAGTCTCCTCTTCCACGCCACCCCCGCCCACAGAGCGCCCCCTTCTACTGCAGCGGTTTGGAGGTTCCAAGACCGTCTGGGACTGCCACCACTGCCTTCCCGGTGCACCTGGGTTCTGGGTTCTTCCTCCTCCTCCTTCGGCCCAGCCCTTCCCAGCCCTGCTGCCGTCTGGACCCTTGCTCTGCCCACAGTAGCCAGGTCTACCCCTTGGCTCCAGCCTCTGCCTTTGCAGGAGCAACGCCCCAGAGGGCCCGCAGATGCTGTGAGCAGCGTGCTCCAGGACAGCACTAAGGAAGAAGTCGCAGGGCATTCAAATGATGCACCGGAAAACATGTCCTTAGCACGAACAAGGCTACAGTGCAGGCACAGCAGAACCAAAATGCCCCGGGACAGAAGGGATGAGGTGTGAGATGGAAAATGTGACCTTATCTCATCAGCAATTACGCTGCATATAGACGAACTGAAGTTGCGTTGCAACGTCAATAGTCCTTTAGGAAGGGAAAGCTGGCATCCCCTCGAGCTACCACTGGCCACCTAGCAGGCTGGCTGCAACCACAACCATGGACAGTGACAGGTGCCCGTGAGGCTGAAGACAAGGGGGGATTTCTGGTTAGTACTGGCGGCCACAGCAGCCCCTAAGTCCATCCGACCCGGCACACGCATAACGGCTTTGCAGCTGCAGTGGCCTTCGTGCCGCATCCTGACCCGCGCCAAACTGCTCCTCCATTCTTCGTACTCGGCTCACTCCTCCCACCTGAAGGAGCGCCCCCAGGCAGTATCCAGGGCACCGAGGGAAACGCCCTGCATCCCCCACGCCCCCGACCCACGCCTCTGATTGGCGCCGACGCATCACATCACCCTGCACTAGTTCCCCTGGCTGCGCTCCGTGCTGCCGTGTGCACCGGACCCCTGGACGCACCCCCCCCACCACCACCGTGCTACCATTAGAAAGCCCCAGGACTCCACTCCAGGAACCCCCACGTTCCCTCGAGCAATTCGGCGCTCGAGTTTGTCCTTACGCCATCCCCCTGGAGCCCCACTGTGGACCAGTGTGAAAACCTTCTGGAAAATTCCACAGGCCTGGTCACGGTGATCTGGAGCCATGTCCTCAATCACCGTGAGGCACTGAGGGCTGGGCTTGCGGTGACACCGGAGAACGGGCAGGCGTGTGTCCCTCAATCCTGCCTCATGGGGATGGGAGTGAGCGTGTGTGTGTTCCTTCATGTTCCTGCGAGTCTGGTGTGGCTCACCAGGAGTCTGCCCGAGTGAGGGTCCCACCCCTGTGAGGCCACAAGCCCACCTTCTGCTGCCGAAGGGCCCTGGGCAAGTTCTGTGGGCAGGGATGCAGAAGCAGGCTGGCATGGTAGGAAGTGTGAAGGCCCATCCTCCTCCCCCCCCAGCACTGCCCCCACCTCTGGAGCTCTCTGCTACCACCCCAGGCACCCCAGCCCCAGCCTAGCGGGCATGCGGGCGGCAGCCAAAGTTCGAGTGGCCAGCGGGACTTCTGGAGTGTTCTAGAAGGGGCAGGACTGAGAGCTGGCAAGGGAAACAGCTCACAGCAGGCCTGGACAGGAACAACGACCTCTCGGGATCTGGGGACAAGGGGCCGCCCTCAAACCTAAGGGTGGACCACTGACGTCAGGAATCCCCTACACTGCGGGTCCCAAAGGGGATGAGGTGCTTTAGAGCTGGTGGATCTCCAAAGGCCAAGGGCCTGGGCGCGAGGTTGGGAGGGAGGGAGGGAGGGAAGAGAGATAAGCACCACCCTGCCCTCCCTAGGAGTGGGCCCCAGGGTGACTCAGGCAGGGCCCCAGCAGGTGTTGGGAGGAGATGCCACGTGGCCTGGTGGACCTGTCCTGCCGGCAGGAGGGGTCTCGCGGACGACAGCCTGGCTGCCTGCTTCTCTCATTTGTTACCAAGGAGGAGCCCCAGGCTGAAGGAGCCCCCCCCCACCCCCAGCGAGATGGGCGGTGAGTGGGCTCCTCCTCAGTGAAAGCAGCCCTTTCACTGACACCTCGGTGGCTGCTGGTGGGGCCGGCCCCTGTGGCAGCAGCTGGGCACACAGAGAGCAAGTGACTAATGTCCTGTGCTCCAAAAGCTACAGGGTCCCCAGAAGTGACCTGGGATGGCTCACCAGCACCCCGAGACATTGGTGTTGGTGGCAGGTATATCAGTGACCTTCAGTGAGCACTGGTTACTTCTGAGTATCTGAGGGCTGGTCACTCAGGAATGTGGTCATTGTAGCTCATTTGCCTGCTGATGCCTGTGTCTGTGCTGGGGTCAGCATCTGGTACTTGGGTTGTTTGGGTCCTGCTCAGACTGCAAGGAACTTGCAGCAACTGAAAATCATGGGGCTTAATCTCGGGGAATCCATGAGGCTCCTAACGGCCCAGCCAGTATTAAAGGATCAAGATCAAGGAGGACATTGCTGCGGTTGCCATACACAGCTGCATGTGTGGAGTGTGTAGGGGCTGTGTAGAGTACCAGAAATGCAGAGATATGGCAGTAGTCAGGTGTGAGAGTGGAGAAGCCCATGTGTCTTAGCAGCCATGCCTCTGCAGTGTGGGCAACACATGCTGAGGCATACTCTACTCAGCAGTAGTCTGTGACAGGAAAGAGGTCGCTGGCACCCGGTGCTGCTAAGGGAACCACTGCAATCCCAAGTCCAGAGTGAGGAGAAAGTAATTGGGAAGCATTGAGAGGTTCGGAGAATAGAGTGGAAAATATTCTTCTGATGAGTGAAGACGGGTCTCCATGGGCAGCTGACCCGGAGACACAGGGTTGTGCTCTGTGCTGGGCAGGCTTTTGGCCCCGCTAGTGTCACAGTCATGGAGATTTAAGGCTGAATGGTGAAGAGGAGTTTGCAGAGGGATTAAGCTTACTTTAAGTAATTAGTTGTCCTTGAGATAGGGATATTGCCTTGGAATCCCTGGTATGTTGGGGGTAATCACATATGCCTTCACAATCAGAGCTTTCCCTTTGCTTGCGAACTTGGCAGAGGGCCAAGCAGAGAGACTGGAAGCATGAGAAGGACTCAATACATTTTGCCTGCTTTGCAAATGGATAGAGGCTCATGGGAAGACCACAGAGAATCCTCAAGGAACTGACAGCAACTCTCAGGCGACAACCAGCAAGGAAATGGGTGGGGACTGCACTGGGCCACCTTGATTGTAGCCTTGTGGGCAGAGAGCCCAGTTTAGCTGGGCCTCATCTCCAGACCCAAGGCAGTTAGGCGCTGCTTTAAGTCTCAAAACTATGGCGGTTGGCTTTGCATGAATGGATGAAGCAGAAGGCAAGCTCCCCTTTTGCGTGTGCCTCTTTCTGATGGCATCCATCACTGTCAGGCCATGAAGAATGGTGGGTGCTGCATCCCTGGCTGTCTTTGGGCAACTTTCTACTGGGTTCCTAGCTCTACTCACTATTCTAGTTGCAACACTGTAAAACCCAGCAGGGTTTTATTCCTCATTTTGTCTCTTTACAAGGTCTCATTGCCTAAATTTATTAACCAAGCTCATCTTATTCCTGGCAGTGCTTCCCATCACTGCAAATTATAGCTTTAAGTGACTGCAAGGTCCCTCATTGTAGAAGATTTTAAAGTCCTGGCAGAATCTGTGTCTTCCTTCTTCTCCTGCTCCTCCTCTATACTCCTCCATCCTCTGCACTTCCAGTGTAAGGGTCTTGGAAATGATTGTAAAAGTTGCGGGTCCAGATCATTCTTCCCACCTGCATCAGAATGTGAACTCTCCCCTAGGCAGCACACCACCCACCCTGGCTTCTGAAGCATCCCACTTGGAGCTCCCCAGCATAAGACCCAGCTCCTGCAAAAATATTTTCATACCTGTGACAAGGAAAAACCACACAACAAGGAACTGTAATTTTTTTCTTCTGGAACCCATCTCTAGTTCTTATTATCATGAACCAAAATATGAAATTGGCCTCCTTGATTTGAGTCCATATTTTTACCCCATACCTCTTCTCTTTATAATTCCTGTAACTTTTGTCATTTTCTGTTGATATGGGTTGAATTGTGCCCCCACACAACTATATGTTGCAGTCCTAACCCCTAGGACCCTTAGAATGTGAACCTCATATAGAGATGGGGTCTTTACAGAGGTGACCAAGTTAAAATGAGGTCATTAGGGTGGGCCCTGGTCCCGCATGACGAGTGTCCTTATAAGTAGAGGAAATTCAGAAACACACATGTGCACACCCTCACCACACATGCATGTGCACATGCGCACACACATACACAAAGTTGCCGCAACAAAGCTCCATTAATAGGGAAGCTTAAACCCTGGACAACAGGTACAGCTCATTAATTGATTTCAGGTAGTCTCAAGCTGGATCCACCATTCCTTCGTGATCATTCACTGATCTATCCTTCCCATTCAACAAAACAGAAAGAGGATTTAAAAAATTCAGATACAGAAGTTGTTAGTGCAAAAAGCTGATGTTTTACATGGATTTTTGAAAAGGTAAATACCTGTTGGAAAATTAAAAATTATCTGTTCATATCTGTGACCACTTAACTAAGCAATACTAACTTGCCAGTTCTTTAATACCAGCAATTCTCAAACCTTTTGGTCTCAGGACCCCTTTATACTCTAGAAGTTTCTTGTGGCTTCTAAAGAGCTATTATGGATATGTATGTTCATTTATTATGTATTTAATATAGTATATATGTTACTGCACAAGGAGAGAGAGAGAGAAAGAGAGCGAGAGAGAGGCAGAGAGAGAGAGAGAGAGATATCTCTAGCTTACTGATTCACTCCACAAATGCCAGGGGCTGGACCAGGCTAAAGAGAGGGCACATTAGCAGGAAATGGAATGAGCAGTCAAACGCAGGCATTCTGATATCGGATGTGGGCATTGCAAATGGTATCTCAACTGCTGCACTCTGTATTAAACATTTTTTAAGTGAGAAATGAAAAATGTGTATTCATTTATCTAGAGTTGACAGCAATAAAACTACATATTAATGTATTTTACAAAAACTATGCAAGACACAGTTTAGTAAGAAGAGTGGAATTGGTTTTAATTTTCAGCACTCTCTGATGCTGAGAAGACAATTGGATTTTCATATTGGTTTCTGACTTCAGTCTGATATGCTTTCATACACTTAGATAACCTCCAGAAAACTCCCCATTACCCTTGGGAAAAAAAAGGACTGAGAAAAAGGCCAAAGCAGCATCATCATGAGAAGAGATTGCTTTTAGGGACTCCTGTCTGACAGGCTTTCAAAGACCTTGGGGGTTCCCAAACCCTGCCTTGAGAGCTTTCATGTTGTTCTATACTTCTTGGATGTTGTGGCCATGTGTGCTGCACAGATCCTGGGCACTGTTAGCGTTAATCAAACATTTTATGGGTTTTGTGGATATCTTTGCTCCACTTGTCCTATGTGATGCTGTTGCCCATGGAAAGTCCCTGGGAGCAGCATGGATGAGTCAACTGAGTACTGGATGCTCAGAATGAAACCAGGACTCAGCCAGGGCTATGGAGGGACTGGGAGGTCTGACTATATGGAGTCATACGTTCCTTAACACACGTTTATGCGAGCCTGATTGCTGCTATGGGAAGATTTGCAACAGAGAAAGTCAGCTCCTGTGGACATATTCAGGGCATTTCCCAAGGATGATCAGAGAACAGGACCTTATAGACTGGGCAAAGGGTATATCCAGAAACATGCAGGTAAGAAACGGTCTCCAGTATTTGGAGCCATGCTAGGCCAGTGCAGGGAGAACATGAAGGGAGCTGAGATAGAAATGTAGGAAAAACAGACTCTACATCTTCTTGGTTCTTTCAGAAATGCAATGTCTCTCCTGGTGGTTCTGATATGGAAGAAAGTGTTGTGTAATTGGTTGATCGACTGCCTGCAGTGCCAGCATCCCACATGGGTGCCAGTTTGAGTCTGGGCTGCTCTATTTCCAATCCAGCTCTCTGTTGCTGTGCCTAGGAAGGCAGCAGAGGATGGCCTAAATCTTTGCGCCCCTGCACCCACATTGGAGACATGGATGAAGCTCCTGGCTGCTGGCTTTAGCCTGGCCCAACCCTGACTGTTGCAGCCATTTGGGAAGTGATCCAGTGGATGGAAGATCTCTCTCTCTCTCTCTCTGCAATTCAAGTAAAAAAAAATCTTTAAAAAAACAGAAGGTTCTGGAGCCACTGCAGTTGAACATTGGGTTAAGGAATGCAATGATTTGTGTGAATGTTTGCCTGGGTCCCAAGTCCAGTTCTACCACTTTAGTAGCCTTATGACTCCAAGAAATGCTCTTTGACTCCCAGAGGAGTGCAAGAAGTGTCAACGGGAGGGCATGTATGCAGCACTCATGCCAGCTGGCTGCTTCTGTGAGTATTCCCATGTGGGGAATCCTTGCTCCCCAGCCCTTCCCTTGGACATAGCTGCCTTTGATGTGAGACTGGGTGAATTCAAGCATCCTCCTTCCCTCAGCCTACTTGTCTTTTGGTGGTTATGCACTTCACCTCAACAATCACCATTCCCTTCCCTTTTCTGGACCTCAATTTCCCCATTGGTAGAATGGGGATCATACAATGCACTATGGGGTGGAGCAAGAAAGAAACCACACTGCAAGAGCTAGTGTGTCCTACACATTAGTGACCACCTCTCTCTCAGTCCTGTTCATTGCTATGGGGATTCTCCGCGTGTCTCCACAGTCATACTCTGCAGAAGCCATTCTTGATGTGCAGAACACCATGGCCATGGATGAACAAGTAACATCTGCATGTGGTAAGAAGGAACATCAGTGAAAGTGTCATTGGGGAGTGGATTCATTGTTACTGAATATATGGAGAAAGAGGAGAGAAGTTGGGTGACTTGAGATGACATAGGCACAGGTGACATGGACCGGGAGGAGGCAGAGCTTCACAGTAATTGCAATAGCAGAAGCAAACATTGATCACGAAGCCTGTATTAAGCATTCTGGTGGGTTACTTTGTAGACATCTCACAAAATTCCAGTAGCCATTTCTTAGATGAAGTAGAGACAGACAGGTTGGGAGGCTTGCCAAGGTTATGCAACTGGTATTTGTTAGTTCTGGAAATTAAAATCCACGCATCCTCCTTATACATGCTACATTTCCATAATTCTTCAGGAGGTTTTTCAGCAGTTCTAGCCAGGAGATATTTGGAAATGAGATTCTATTCTATGCTATCAGGAATTCAGGCACCTTGGCAAGCTTGTGGGAAAATAATAGGGTCAGCTTTTAGCATTTTAACAGTTGTTTTACAAGTGATATTGCAAAGCAAATGCCTTCTACGCAGCTGGAAACAGGACCAGAGGTCAGAAGACCAATGGGATAGTCAATTCAAGGGTCCTGAGGCAGAAACTAAATAAAGCAAGGACCAGTTGAAGCCTCAATAAATATATTCATTCAATCCTGTTGCCTTTTAGTAACATTCTGTGGCTATGTTGTGCTTTTTTTTATTTTACTTTTTTTGACAGGCAGAGTTAGACAGTAAGAGAGAGAGAGCGAGACAGAGAGAAAGGTCTTCCTTCCGTTGGTTCTCCCCCCAAATGGCTGCTACGGCCAGCACTGCACCGATCTGAAGCCAGGAGCCAGGTGCTTCCTCCTAGTCTCCCATGGGGTGCAGGGCCCAAGCACTTGGGCCATCCTCCACTGCCTTCCCGGGCCACAGCAGAGAGCTGGACTGGAAGAGGAGCAACCGGACAGAATCCAGCACCCCAACCCTGACTAGAACCTGGGGTGCCAGCACTGCAAGCAGAGGATTAGCCAAGTGAGCCGCGGTGCTGGCTTATGTTGTGCTTTTTAAATAACATTATTTGAGAAGAAGAGAGATGGAGACATGAATATAGATAGATATGGATAGACAGATGATGGATAGATAGAGGAACTCCCACCTGCTTGAACAGGATTGAGGCTGGGAGTCAGAAACTCAATCCAAGTCTCCCACATGGGTAGGCAGCGAGAACCCAATCACTTGAGCCACCACAGCTAAATCTTAGGGTCTGCATTATCAGAAAGCTAAATTCAAGAGCCAGAGATGGGGATTGAACCTAGGTACTCTGATGTGGGACCTGGGGACCCTAAATGGCATCTGAACACCTACGCCAAAGCTCATTCCTCTGTTGCTCTGAAACTTGCTTCAAATTCTTGAATCCATAGGGCAAGGCTTTGGAGCAGATGAACCCGGATTCACACCCATCTTTGCCCATTTTTACTTACATTGTTAACTGGGCCACTCGTTGGAGAGAGAAAGAGAGAATATTTTCTGCCCTCTGATTCATTCCCCAGATGGACACAACAATCAGTGCTGGGCCAGGATGAAGCCAGGAGCCAGGAGCTTTATCCAGTCTCACATATGGGTGGCAGGGGCCAAAGCACTTGGGCTATATTCCACTGCTTTTCCCAGGCCATTATCAGGGAGCTGGATCAGAAATGCAGCAGCCAGGACACAAACCAGTGCTTTACCTCTGATGCTACAATGCCAGTGCGAAAGGGTCTTTTCATCCCAAGATTCTGGAGTTTGTTGAACAACCCTGTATTATCTGTAATCTTTTTGTCTATTATTCATAGATTTTGTATCCTCTTAATCTTTGCATAACAAGGAGCTTTAATCTTTCTTGCTACGTTCTAGCCATAAAAGATGCATTGCTGTGACTTTCTTTTTTTAAACTTTATTTCATAAAATAAATTTCCAAAATACAACGTTTGGATTATAGCAGCTTTTTCCCCCCCATAACCACCCTCCCACCCTCAACCATCCCATCTCACACTCCCTCTCCCATCCCATTCTTCATCAAGATTCATATTCAATTATCTCTATTATACAGAAGAACAATTTAGTATATACTAAGTAAAGATTTCAACAGTTTGCACCCACACAGAAACACAAAGTATAAAGTACTGTTTGAGTACTAGTTATACCGTTAATTCACATAGTACAACACATTAAGGACAGAGATCCTACATGGGGAGTAAGTGCACAGTGACTCCTGTTGTTGATTCAACAATTGACACTCTTATTTATGGCATCAGTAATCACCCGAGGCTCTTGTCATGAGCTGCCAAGGCTACGGAAGCCTCTTGAGTCCACAAACTCCAATCTTATTTAGACAAGGCCATATTCAAAGTGAAAGTTCTCTCCTCCCTTCAGAGAAAGGTACTTCCTTCTTTGATGGCCCATTCTTTCTGCTGGGGTCTCACTCGCAGAGATCTTTCATTTAGGTCATTTTTTTTTCCAGAGTGTCTTGGATTTCCATGCCTGAAATACTCTCATGGGCTTTTCAGCCAGATTCGAATGCCTTAAGGTCTGATTCTGAGGCCAGAGTGCTGTTTAGGACATCTGCCATTCTATGAGTCTGCTGTGTATCCCACTTCCCATGTTGGATCATTCTCTCCCTTTTTAATTCTATCAGTTAGTATTAGCAGACACTAGTCTTGTTTATGAGATCTTTTTGACACTTAATGCTACCATTATGATCAATTATGAACTGAAACTGATCACTTTGACTAGTGAGATGGCATTGGTACATGCCACCTTGATGGGATTGAATTAGAATCAATCCCCTGGCACATTTTTAGCTCTACCATTAGGGGCAAGTCTGAGTGAGCATGTGCCGAACTGTACATCTACTCCCTCTCTTATTCCCACTCTTATATTTAACAGGGATCACTTTTCAATTAAATTTAAACACCTATAAATAATTGTGTGTTAATTACAGAGTTCAACCAATGTTACTAAGTAGAACAAAAAATACTAAAAGGAATAAAGTAGTAAGTAGTTCCTCGACAGTCAGGACAAGGGCTGATCAAGTCATTGTTTCTCATGGTGTCCATTTCACTTCAACAGGTTTCCTTTTAGGTGGGTTAGTGTCCCTTTTTTCCCCATATCCTCTCCAGCATCTGTTGTTGGTAGATTTCTGATTGTGGGCCATTCTAACCGGGGTGAGGTGAAACCTCATTGTTGTTTTGATTTGCATTTCCCTGATCGCTAGTGATCCTGAACATTTTTTCATGTGTCTGTTGGCCATTTGGATTTCCTCTTTTGAAAAATGACTATTTAGGTCCTTGGCCCATCTCTTAAGTGGGTTGCTTGTTTTGTTGTTGTGGAGTTTCTTGATCTTTTTGTAGATTCTGGTTATTAATAATTTATCTGTTGCGTAATTTGCAAATATTTTTTCCCATTTTGTCGGTTGCCTCTTCACTTTCCTGACTGTTACTTTTGCAGTACAGAAACTTCTCAATTTGATGCAATCCCAAATATTAATTTTGGCTTTGACTGCCTGTGCCTCTGGGGTCTTTTCCAAAAAGTCTTTGCCTGTGCCTATGTCTTGCAAGGTTTCTCCAATGCTCTCTAATAAGGTGATGGTGTTGGGTCATAGATTTAGGTCTTTAATCCATGTTGAGTGGATTTTTGTGTAAGCTGTAAGGTAGGGGTCTTGCTTCATGCTTCTGAACATGGAAATCCAGTTTTCCCAGCACCATTTGTTGAACAGACTGTCCTTACTCCAAGGATTGGTTTTGGATTCTTGATCAAATATAAGTTGGCTGTAGATATTTGGATTGATTTCTGGTGTTTCTATTCTGTTCCATTGGTCTATCCATTTGTTTCTGTACCAGTACCATGCTGTTTTGATTACAACCGCCCTGTAGTATGTCCTGAAATCTGGTATTGTGATGCCTCCAGCTTCGTTTTTGTTGTACTAGATTGCTTTAGCTATTTGAGGACTCCTGTTCCTCCATATGAATTTCAGCATCATTTTTCCACATCTGAGAAGAATGTCTTTGGTATTTTGATTGGTATTGTATTGAATCCATAAATTGCTTTTGGAAGAGTGGATATTTTGATGATATTTATTCTTCCAATCCATGAGCATGAAAGATTTTTCCATTTTTTGGTATCCTCTTCTATTTCTTTCTTCAAGATTTTGTAATTCTCATAGTAGAGATCTTTGACATCCTTGGTTAAGTTTATTCCAAGATATTTGGTTATTTTTGCAGCTATTGTGAATGGGATTGATCTTAGAAGTTCTTTCTCAGTCATGACATTGCCTGTGTATACAAAGGCTGTTGATTTTTCTGCATTGATTTTATATCCTGCCACTTTGCCAAACTCTTCTATGAGTTCCAATAGTCTCTTAGTAGAGTTCTTTGGATCCCCTAAATAAAGAATCATATCATCTGCAAAGAGGGATAGTTTGACTTCTTCCTTCCCAATTTGTATCCCTTTAATTTCTTGTTCTTGCCTAATGGCTCTGGCTAAAACTTCTAGAACTATATTAAATAGCAGCGGTGAGAGTAGGCATCCCTGTCTGGTGCCAGATCTCAGTGGAAATGCTTCCAACTTTTCCCCATTCAATAGGATGCTGGACGTGGGTTTTTCATAAATTGCTTGGATTGTACTGAGGAATGTTCCATCTATACCCAATTTGCTTAGAGTTTTCATCATGAAAGGGTGTTGTGTTTTATCAAATGCTTTCTCTGCATCTATTGAGATGACCATATGGTTTTTCTTCTGCAGTTTGTTAATGTGGTGCATCACATTGATTGATTTGCGAACACTGAACCATCCCTGCGTACTAGGGATAAATCCCACTTGGTCTGGTGGATGATCTTTCTGATGTGTTGTTGCATTCTATTGGCCAGAATTTTATTGAGGATGTTTGCGTCTATGTTCATCAGGGAAATTGGTCTGTAATTCTCTCTCTGCTGCGTCTTTTTCAGGTTTAGGAATTAAGGTGATGCTGGCTTTATGGAAAGAATTTGGGAGGATTCCCTCTTTTTCAAATGTTCTGAATAGTTTGAGAAGAATTGGAGTTAGTTCTTCTTTAAATGTCTGGTAGAATTCAGCAGTGAATCCATCTGGTCCCAGGCTTTTCTTTGTTGGGAGGGCCTTTATTACTGATTCAATTTCTGACTCGATTATGGGTCTGTTTATGTTTTCTATGTTTTCTTTTTTATTTATTTATTTATTTATTTTTATTTTTATTTTTTTGACAGGCAGAGTGGATAGTGAGAGAGAGAGAGACAGAGAGAAAGGTCTTCCTTTGCCGTTGGTTCACCCTCCAATGGCCGCCACAGCCGGTGTGCTGCAGCCAGCGCACCGCACCGATCTGATGGCAGGAACCAGGTGCTTCTCCTGGTCTCCCATGGGGTGCAGGGCCCAAGGACTTGGGCCATCCTCCACTGCACTCCCTGGCCACAGCAGAAAGCTGGCCTGGAAGAGGGGCAACCAGGACAGAATCCGGCGCCCCGACAGGGACTAGAACCCGGTGTGCCGGCGCCGCAAGGCGGAGGATTAGCCTAGTGAGCCACGGTGCTGGCCTCTCTGTTTTCATGGTTCAATTTAGGTACGTGTATGTGTCCAGGAATCTACCCATTTCTGATAGATTTCCCTGTTTGCTGGCATACACCTCTTTGTAGCAATTTCTGATGACTATTTCTTTGGTGTCTGTTGTTGCATTCCGTTTTTCATCTCTGATTTTATTGATTTGGGTTTTTTCTATCCCTTTTTTAGTAAGTTGGGCTAATGGGGTGTCAATTTTGTTTATTTTTTCAAAAAAAAGCTCTTCATTTTGCTGATCTTTTGTATTTTTTTTTCAATTCTGTTGATTTCTTCTCTAATTTTAATTATTTCTCTTCTCTTGCTAGATTTGGGCCTGGTTTGCTGCAGTTTTTCTAGATCCTTGAGATGAATTGATAGCTCATTTATTTGGTGCCTTTCCAATTTCTTGATGTAGACACCTATTGCTATAAACTTTCCTCTTAACACTGCTTTTGCTGTATCCCATAAGTTTTGATATGTGTGTTATTATCCTCATTTACTTCCAGAAAGTTTTTGATTTCTCTTTTGATTTCTTCTATGACCCAGTGTTCATTCAGGAGCATGTTGTTCAGTCTCCATGTGTTTGCATATGCTCTAGGGATTCCTGAGTTGCTAATTTCCAACTTCATTCCACTGTGGTCTGAGAAGATGCATGGTATGATTTCAATTCGCTAGTTTTAAAGCTAATCTTTATCAAAGCATGGCCTGGAAGTCTCAGCTTCCTTTTCTGTTTTCCATGGACATGTAGTGTGAATGATGACCTTGGTGTCTCCATTCACATCACTTTCTGATGCTTTCTATACTGGTTTTGGTTGAATTGGGTCTTCACCCAAAGAGATCTTAAAGTCCTAATCCCCAGATCCCTAGGATGGAAGACCATTTGGAAATAGGCTTCTCTAGAGAGTTGAAGTGAGTCCATGAGGGTAGTCCCTGCTCAAACGTGGTCACAGAAGTTGACATACACAAACTGAAGAAGATGTGAAGATAGAGGATACAGCCATATAAAGATGGAGGCAGAGGCTGGAGTGATGAATTTCCAAGCCAAGAAATGGCAAAGATTTCAGGGAAGCACCAAAAAGTGGAAGAGGCTAAGAAGGAGCCTACTCTAGAGCCTTTTGTGGGGAGCACAGCTCTTCTGACACCTTGATTTTAGACTTCTCGTTCCCAGAAAAGGGAGAAAATAAATTTCTGTGGTTTAAGATATCCAGGCTGTGCCATATCCAGACTACACGAAATATCATCTTGAGAATTCTGTCTGCACTTCCTGATGGCAGACACATGGAAGGGAGTGCCTGTGTGCCAAGGGTACATTCTCTGCTCTGCGGTTTCTGTCACCTTATGCTCCATCTGTACTCTTACTTTAGCCATTAGGGTGCCTTTTCTACCCTGGGCTGCCCCACTCATTACCCCTACCACTCATAGTGGCCAGTTCATACTGTACCAGTTCATGTTCTCATCAGTAGCTCAAGTGATTTTTTCCAAATTTCATCAACATTTGGTGGCCTGCCTGAGAAGAGGCTGTCAGACACCACTGCCTTACGTATTTAGCCCTGTGAAGAAGTACCAGAGAGTCTTATTTGATTTTTTTTTTTTTTTTTTTTTTTTTTTTTTTTTTTTTTTTAAACTTTTATTTAATGAATATAAATTTCCAAAGTACAGCTTATGGATTACAATGGCTTGCCCCCCATAACGTCCCTCCCACCCGCAACCCTCCCCTTTCCCACTCCCTTTCCCCTTCCATTCACATCAAGATTCATTTTCGATTCTCTTTATATACAGAAGATCAGTTTAGCATACATTAAGTAAAGATTTCAACAGTTTGCTCCCACACAGAAACATAAAGTGAAAAATACTATTTGAGTACTAGTTATAGCATTAAATCTCAATGTACAGCCCACTAAGGACAAAGATCCTACATGAGGAGTAAGTACACAGTGACTCCTGTTGTTGACTTAACAAATTGACACTCTTGTTTATGGCATCAGTAATCACCCTAGGCTCTTGTCATGAGTTTCCAAGGCTATGGAAGCCCCCTGAGTTCACTGACTCTGATAATATTTAGACAAGGCCATGGTCAAAGTGGAAGTTCTCTCCTCCCTTCAGAGAAAGGTACCTCCTTCTTTGATGACCCGTTCTTTCCACTGGGATCTCACTCGTGGAGATCTTTCATTTTTTTTTTCCCCAGAGTGTCTTGGCTTTCCATGCCTGAAATACTCTCATGGGCTTTTCAGCTGGATCCGCATGCCTTAAGGGCTGATTCTGAGGCCAGAGTGCTGTTTAGGACATCTGCCATTCTATGGGTCTGCTGTGTATCTCACTTCCCATGTTGGATCATTCTCTCCCTTTTTGATTCTATCAGCTAGTATTTGCAGACACTATTCTTGTTTATGTGATCCCTTTGGTTCTTAGTCCTATCATTATGATCAATTGTGCACAGAAATTGATCACTGGGACTAGTGAGATGGCATTGGTACATGCCACCTTGATGGGATTGAATTGGAATCCCCTGGTATGTTTCTAACTCTACCGTTTGAGGTAAGTCAGCTTGAGCATGTCCCGAATTGCACATCTCTTCTAATGAAGAACTGGATTAAGGATTCCTCTGGGTTGCCTTTAGAAATCTCTCTTTTTTTTAAATAATAGGTAAAATCCAACAATTTTATGTAGTACAAGCAAGTGGTATTTATCCCACGTAAGCAAGGCTGTCAGCATTTTAAAAAATCAATAAATTGGACATACTACACAAACTGCAAAAATGTTAAATGGTTACATCAACTTTTGTAAAAGATATTTGGCATAAAAAAACTGAGCAAACAAGAAACAGAAGAGAAATTCCTCATCTAGATAAAGAATATCTACCAAAACCAACTTTAATAGTGAAATTGGACAGTTTTCCCTTAAGTTGGGGAAAGGGGGAAGTGTCTTTTTCTCACCACTACTTTTCAATATTATGGTGGAATTACTAGACAGTGCAGTAACACAAAGAAAGGATACAAAATGCATACATATTGGGAAGGAAGACATAAAACTGCTAGCAAATGTCATTATTGCATGTATAGAAAATTCAAAAGTACATCATAAGTACCCCTGGAACAATGTTAGTGTAGCAAAGTGGCGAATTACATGTACAATTTAATTGTTGTTCCATGTATGGGTAAGAGCTAGGATTTGAAATTTAAAAACAAAATTAAGCATCATTTAAAATTGCATCAGGTTAAAAAGCAAATCCCAATCGGTGTCTTTTAACTGGACAGTTCAGGCCATTAACGTTCAATGTAACTAATGAAAAGTGGTAACTTTGCCCTGCCATTTGCCAAAGATAAGTTCTAATATATGCTTTGAATTCCCTGTGATCTTTTGCTGTGAGGTTTCCTTCCTTTATCTTCTTTCATACTGATGACCGTGTTTCTGTGTTTCTGTGTGTAACACATCTTTAAGCATCTGTTGCAGGGCTGGACGAGTGGCGACAAATTCTTTCAATTTCTGTTTGTTATGAAACGTCTTTATTTCACCTTCATTCACAAATGATAGCTTTGCAGGATATAATATTCTGGGCTGGCAGTTGTTCTCTCTTAGTACCTGGGCTATATCTCGCCATTCCCTTCTAGCTTGTAGAGTTTCTGATGAGAAGTCAGCAGTGAGTCTGATTGGCAATCCTCTGAAAGTAATCTGACGTTTCTCTCTTGCACATTTTAGGATCTTTTCTTTATGTTTCACTGTGGAGAGTTTAATTACAACGTGTCGTGGTGAGGATCTCTTTTGGTCGTGTTTATTAGGGGTTCTGTGAGCTTCCTGTACTAGGATTTCTCTGTCCTTCTCCAAACCTGGGAAATTTTCTGCTAATATCTCACTAAAAAGGCCTTCTAATCCTTTCTCCCTCTCCATGCCTTCAGGAACTCCTAGAACCCGAATGTTGGGTTTTTTAATAGTATCCTGAAGATTCCTGACAATATGTTTTAGATTTCTAATTTCCTCTTCTTTTCTTTGAGCTGACTGTATCCTTTCCTGTTCTCTCTCTTCTAAGTCCGATATTCTCTCTTCTGCTTCACCCATTCTGTTTGTAAGGCTCTCTAATGTGTTTTTCATTTGATCTATTGAATTCTTCACTTCAGTCACTATCACAGTTTCCTGTTGTACTAATTGTTTCGTTTCATTTTGATTCCTCCTTAATATTTCATTTTCACGAGAGAGATTTTCTATCTTGTCCATTAAGGCTTTATGTAGTTCAAGAATTTGTTTTTGAGAACTTCTTAATGTTCTTATCAATTTTTTGAGATCTGCTTCTTGCATTTCTTCTATGTCATCATCTTCATAATCTTGAATTGGGGTGTCTTTTTCATTTGAGGGCGTCATGGTGACTTCCTTGTTTTTATTACCTCGGTTTTTGCATTTGTTATTTGGCATATTGGAGATATTTGGTTTCTTCACTGTGGTGCTTTTTCTTGTTATACTATGACTCTAGATTAAGTGGACTATCTGTTTTTGATGGAGCCTTAGGGCTTGAGATGGGTGTGGCCTGAGAGCTCTGTTTGGTGTCCCAAAGGTGACACTCCCAGGTTAGGAGTGGTAAATCTCTCTTTCTCTCTCTTTCTTTTTTTGATTCAAAAGGGAAGTAATTCCGCACAGCTGAACGAAGTTGGAGGTAGTTAGCAGGCAAATGATATACCCACAGGAGCCAGAGATCGGAAGCTCTTTCCCAAGGACCACACAGGGAATCTGTTTGGCCCTCAGAGTGGGTTCAAATTCTCCTTCAGTCTCCCACTGGGTTGCCAAAGTTACGGAATTGTAGCGTCTCTGGAGAGTACTCAGGTGAATTCCGTGAGTTCTCTCCCCCACCGTCTCTTTTTTCACAGTCTCAGTTCAGTAGCACCACAAATTTACTAGGTCCTAATCTCCTGTTAATTCGCCCCGCCCAGAGTCAGGTTTTTCTGCTAGGCTCAGGGCCGGTGCAGACCTGAGGTCGCTCTGCTTATGACGTATGTCCAAGATGGCGCCTGCTCTTGATTTTGTTTTTTTTTTAAGATTGATTTATCTGAAAGGCAGAGCTACGGAGGGAGAGAGAGAGAGAGAAAGAGAGAGAGAGAGAGGTCTTCTATCCACTGATTCACTCCCCAAATGGCCACAATGGCCAGGGCTGATCCAGCAGCCAGGAGCTTCCTCTGGTTCTCCCACGTTAGTGGAGGGGCCCAAGGACTTGGAACACCTACTGCTTTCCCTGGTGCTTTAGTAAAGAGTTGGATAGGAAATGGGGCAGCCAGGACTTGAACTGGCGCCTATATGGAATGCTGGCATTGCAGGAACTGGCTTAACCCACTACATCACAACATCGGCCTCCAGAGACTCTTATTTACAGGCAACATAAAAAAAAGCCCTTGTGTTTATTTAGGTCTCTAAAACCCTGTCTGCCATTGCCCAATAAATGCAGAGAAGAATAAAAAATGCTGTCGCCTAAGCCAAGGTGGGGCACACTTTTCTTTAAAGGGAAGATAGCATGGATTTTCTGTCATAAATCCTCCACGCTGGGGTTTGTAATGTGAAAGCAGCCATAAGCAACACACCACATGTCCAGAAGAGTCTGCAGTCATAAAAAGATAAGAACCACCAATCCAAATAATTTCTGTCCCAAGACTGAGGAAGTATTTCCCCATCCCATTTGGGAGGGCCAGTCCTGGGGGAGCACTACCAGGAATATCATGGCAATCCTCCATGTGGACTACTTGGCCATCCTCCACGTGGTGGATAAATGCCAAATCCTTCCTTGCATAAAGTCTAATCCCTTCTCTTGCTCTCATTGAAGCCTACTATTAAAAGCAAGTATCTTTCAAAAACATTACGAAGATTTTGTTCTCACTTTTTTCCATACTCAGCCTGGAAGAGTGAGAGCTGCCCACCTGCCTGCCATAGACCTGATGCTAGTCCTTCTGGACAGCCGTTTCTGGATGATGTGCTCCCTCTGATGTGAATCTTTTCAAGCGCTCACACATTCTAAGAACAACAAGAAGTAGCAGATTTTATTGCTCTTATTGCCCCAAGATGTGGGAGTGCCTCCTCCTTAAGTGGACACAGGAAGGAGACTCTAGCTTTTTTTATGGGAACAATGGTAGGTCCCAGTTCTGAGTGCTTAGGGTAAGGAACCTACAGAGGATCTGTTCTCCAGTCCCACAGCCCTTACCATAAGATAATAGCAAGGATGATGATCTAGCAACACTGGCCTCTGCATATGCTTCTGGCCTCCTGAGATGAGTAGGTGCATAGTGTTTTCCTTTAATGATTGCTTATGTGCTTTCTCAATTGCTGAGTGGATTTGCAGCTGCTTAGGGTGGTGTAGCCAACACAGAGAGAAAGAAATCAAGAGTGTGAGGAAGTGAGTGAGCAGGACTGAGGGTAGAGCTGGGTTTGGGTACCACTCTGTAAGCCTCAGTTTCCCCTTTGTGAATGGAGATAATAATCATGCCTTTCAGAGGGGCTTACATGCAGGAAGCAAGTAGAATGACCTGATGTGAAGTGCTGCACATAAAATCAGCCATTGTTATTTGGTGCAGGACCAAAAAATTTAGGCAGCCACTAAACATACACAGGAAAACAACTAAGAAATGTTATTTGCTGATTATATAAGCCATTTGTTGTTATTACTGAAAATCAAATGCCATCCATAATCTTGAAACCTAGCTCTAATGCCAGCATATTATTTCCTTTTAGTCCATTTTTTAGAAGGGTGTGTGTAAGTGCTTGTGTGTAAAGATATGTGTGTGAAGATGTGGGCATGCATGCATGTGCATGTCTTTAATCTTTTAATCATTTGGATTATGCATACTTAGTTTTTATTCTTTTCACCAAACTACCTTCTTAATTTTCTTATGACAATGAAAATGCCCTAAAATCTTTTTCATAGCCAAATAAGAACTTTTCACATTATAGTATAGCTTTGTATCAACAAAAAGGCCTTGTTGGTCATTTTGGCTTTCTCCTGCTTCCACTGTTAGCCGTGATGCTGCAGTGAACACCTTCTATGTAAATCTTTATTCTGAATCTCTGTTTATTATTTTGGGATAGATACTACATGTTGCCCTAATGGCTCATTGAATTAATGCATTTTGAGGTTTTCATTAAACATCATCAGATTGTTTTCTAGAAAATTTGTTCCAAATTACAGTAGAATGGGTAGTATTTCAGTGAGATTACTTCCGAACATGATGACCTTTACACTATCTGCTAGTTTGATGGGTAAAAAATGACATATTGTTTGAACTCAAATTTGCATTTGATTATTGGTGAATCTGGATATTGTTTGATATATTAATTGGTAGGTTACTCTCCTGTGAATTGTGCTTTCTTTTTCTTTTCCTTTTCCCTGTTTTCCTTGTCAGGCCACAGTAGTTTTGTTCCTTTTTTTTTTGAAATTAAAAATTATTTCTGTTATTTATTTCAAGGGCAGAGGGACAGAGAAAGACAGACACGCAGAGAAAAATCTCATCTCCTGCTGGTTCAGCCTGCAACAACTGGGGTGAGCTAGGTCAAAACCAAGAGCAGGAACTCAAACCAGGTCATCCATGTGGATAGCAGAGACCTAAGTGTTTGAGCCATTACCCGCTTCCTCCTAGGGTGCATATTAACAGAAAGCTGGATTAGAAGTGAAGATGGGGCTTGATCCCAGGGACTAGGATATGGGATACAGGTGTCCCAACATGTGTCTTAACTGCTGCACCAAATGCCTACCCTAGGCATTTGTTCTCGATTCTTACAAGTTCTATATGTAGGGACAGCAGCCCGGGCATCACCTGGAGCTTGCTAGGAGTTCAAACTCTTGGGCTGCTTCCCAGATTTACTGTGTGAGCACCAGCACCAGTGAGATCACATTTAAGCTGGAGAAATATGGGTTTCAATACAGTAGCTCTCAGCCTTGGTTGCACAGAGACATGTGATCAGGGCTTTTAGCTTGTACTGGCCCTGGACCCCATCCCAGGAGCATTGCGGTGGAATCTTGGGCTTTGTGCCTAGGTGTCTGTGATTTCTCAAATCTCCCAGGTGGCTGTGAAGCATTTAGCTAGTGAAGACTGTGCAAGTTTCCTATGTAGATGGTCTCCAGGTTGCACCTGCAGAAGCATGTGGGGGCTTGGTGAAAAGGCACATACCTGAGCCCAACGTCCAGACTGGACTCTTTGGAAACAGAGTTGAACTCAGACTACATTTTGAGGAAACTTGGCAATGGGGGATGAAGTGCAATCTGCCAGAATCTCAGTAACTGGTGTCTTGGGTCATGTAGCTTCTGGAAGTCTCTTTGAAAAAAATGCTAAAACAGAATTTTTGTAAGTAAGTGACACGAGGGCAGCGGCTGAAGGCAGAATATGAAAACTTCTCAGACATTAGGAAGCAGTAAATGCTGGCATTGTGACCCATAACTAGCAACTGTGTGTGTTTATTTTTGAAATGTGTTTTGAACTGTCAAAATCTCCATACAAGTTCGGGTTTATGTTGGTTTTGCACTTACTAGTCAGATTAAGAACTAATGTACAAAGGTTCAGATGAAACATTGGTTTTTGACAGCCAGAGCCAGTTTGCTGCTTGGGAATGATGGAAGAACATTGCACATGATCCACAACTGAAGTTTGGAGGCTCTGCCCAAGGCAGAAAAGAAGATCCTGGATGTAGAGGAAAGGCCAGTGCAGAGATCTTCTTTTCTAGGGTGAAGTTTGATGAAGATGCTCGAGCTTGTGAAATCTGCTGGACAGCTAGTTCACATCCAGCACAACTTTATTTCAGAGACTAGAATCCTCAGTCAAAGCCAGTAAGAGAAAACTTACTAGGACAAGCATAGTTGCACATTTGTGTATTGTAGTTGCAATTGAACAAATATGGGGTGGGCATCACTTTACCTGCTCTATAAGCTTGTGTTAAACCTGTACACCAGGCAGGTACTGGGGATGTGAAAAGACCCAAGGCTGTCCATCAGCAGACGAATGAATGAACAAATCGTGGCTCCTACACACAATGAGATATTATTCAGCTGTGGAAAAGAGGGGAATTCTTTTTTTCTTTTTTGACAGGCAAAGTTAGACAGTGAGAGAGACAGAGAGAAAGGTCTTCTGTTGGTTCACCCCGCAATGGCCACTGCGGCCAGCACGCTGCACCAATCTGAAGCCAAGAGCCAGGTGCTTCCTCCTGGTCTCCCATGGGGTGCAGGGCCCAAGCACTTGGGCCATCCTCCACTGCCTTCCCAGGCCACAGCAGAGAGCTGGACTGGAAGAGGAGCAACTGGGACAGAATCCGGTGCCCCGACCGAGACTAGAACTTGGGGTGCCAGCGCCACAGGCAGAGGATTAGCCTAGTGAGCCATGGCGCCGGCAAGAAGGGAATTCTAATACATGCTACAATGTGGATGAACTTTGAAGACATGGTGCCAGATAATATATGTCAGGCATCGAAGGATAAATACTCTTATTTCACTTCTGTGAGGTCTATAGAGTTGTCACATTTATAGAGACAGAAAGTAGAATGGTAGTGCCAGGGGCTGGGGCTGGTGAAAGGGGGATTGTTTAATGAGTAGAGTGTTTCAGTATTGCAAGATGAAGATTTCTGATGATGGATGGTTATATAACACTATGAATATACTTAATGCACTAGACACATAGTTAAGCTGGTAAGTTTTATATTATGTGTATTCTACCAGATTGAAAACACACTCACAAGGTTAGTCCCCACAGTTCATGTATTATATGATGTCACTTAAATGAATTTTCCACATAGGCAGATCTATAGATGAGTGTTTATCAGAACCCAGGAGCAGAGAGGAGGGAGGAGGGGCAGGGACTGCTAAGGTGTATGGGCTTTTTTTTGGAGTATTGAATGTGTTTTAAAAATAGCATTGCCAGGATGGGCATTTATCATAGTGGTTAAAACACTGGTTGGGATGTCTGCATCAGAGTGCCTGGGCTCAATTTCCAGCTCAAGCTCCTGATTCCAGCTTCCTGATAATTCAGACTCAGGGGTGTTAGCAATGATGCCTGGGTTCCTGCCACCCATGTAGGGGACCTGAATTGAATTCCTGGCTCCTGGATTTGGCTCAAGCCCAGCAATGGGCTGTTACAAGCTCTTCAGGAGTGAATCTACAGATGAGGGATTTCTTCTTGTGTTTCAAATTGAAACAAAGCAAAACAAAACCAGAATCACCATATGATCCAACAATTCCACTTCTAGGTATTTACTGAAAAAAAGAACTGAAAACAAGTACTCAGATAATTGTATACCCTTGTTCTCAGTAGCATTATTTTCAATAGCAAAAAATTGTGGAAATAGCATGTGTCCATCAGCAAAGGAAAATGTGGCCTAGCCATACAATGAAATATTACGCAGCCATAACAAGGAATGAAGTTTTGACCCAGGCTAGGAAATGGATGCACTTTGGAAACTGTGTTCCACTTACATAAAATATCTAGAATGGGCAAATTCATAGTGACAGAAAGTACACTGGTGGTTTTGGGGGGATGTAGGGGAGAGACCAACGGGAAGTGACTGCCAAAGGATATGAGGATTCTTTTCAGGAATGATGATGTTGTGTTTGGAACTAGATAGAGGTAATTATTGTATAACATTGCAAATGTACTTGTTGTCACTGAACTGTGTACTTTAAAGTCTTTCAAATGTTCCAACCATTTACTGCAATACAAAGGCTGAAAGAAAAGACACGAATATGGCACAATGCTTCGAATTTCCATAAAATGTCTGCAAGGTTTTGTGCATGCAGGCATACATGCACATGTGCCTGCGTGCACACACACACACATGACATGAGTCACTATCTCTGACCTCTTGGTGCTCACATTTTAGATGGAAAGACAAGCATTCAATCACCCCAAAGTGTATTGGGAAACAAATGAGCAGAGAGTGCATGGGCTTCCACAAACCTCTAGTGGTGTTTAAGGCAAGCTCACGGGGTGGACCATTGCTGTAGGGTTAGGGGGCAGCAGGTAGTTGCTCAGTTTCCTGCAGCTGCTGTAATAAGTTATCACAAACTTAAAACAGCACACTGCTGTCATCTCATATTTCTGGAGGTCAGAAGAACAAAATGGAAAGTTCTAGGGGAACTTTTCTTGCCTTTTCCAGCTCCTAAAGGCTGCTTGGATTCCTCGGCTTGTGGCTCTTTCCAGCTTCAAAGCCAGCAATGTCTGCTTGAGACCTTCTCTCACCGTGTCACTGTGATACTGACACTTCCTGTTTTTCTCTTCCCCATTTAGAGACCCTTGTGACTACATTTAAGGACCTGGATAAGCCAATGAATGATCAAGTTCCCACCCTGTTCACATATTCCAGGTCTGTTTTTGCCAGGAATGTAACACAATACAACTTCCAGTGATGAAGACGTGGACATCTTTGGGGTGTTAAAGGCATGCATGCCCCCCCTCAAGGACTGGATCCTGCAGATGGGGACGGGAGAGTTCGTCTCATGTTCTTAACAGTTATCTCTGTTTCTCGGTGCCACTGTAATCACAATCAGTGGACCGGGCTCCAGAAGTCTGGGCCAGGATCTCTCTTTTCTGATCCCCATGATATCTGTGCTCACTTTTGCCTCTTTCACACCAAGCCCCTTGAGAGAAGGCCAGGGCTTTGGATTTCCAATGCCTATTGTGGGACTTTCTATGGTTGCTCAAGACAGAAGAGAGAGGCTCCATTGTTTTTCCTGTTTTAAAATTTATTTATTTATTTGAGAGAGAGAGAGAGAGAGAGAGAGAGAGAGAGAGAGAGAGAATATCTTCCATCCACTGCTCTTACTCCTTAGATGGCTGCAATGGCTGGGACTTGACCAGGCCAAAGCCAAGAGCCAGGAGCTTTTTCTGGGTCTCTCACATGGGTGCAAGGGCCCAAGTACTTGGATCATCTTCTACCACTTTCCCAGATGCATTAGCAGGGAGCTGGATCAGAAGTGGAGCAGCCAGGACTCGAACTGGGTTAGGCCTGGCTCAATCATGGACAATGTAGGGAGTGAACCAAAGGATCGAAGGTCTCTCTCTCTCTCCCTCTCTATCTGTAACCCTACCTTTCACGTAAATAAAATAAATCTTTTTAAAAACACAGTGCTATAAACAAGCAAGTACGTAAATGTTTCTGTATCTTTCTTATGGTTCTTCCTACTTTTAATCAGTGCCTCCCCCGCCCCAGAAATGCATCATTTTGCTGTAGGCCACTCATTTTCTCTGCTTTTGGAAATGATCGTGAGAGCTGTCATATATTTTCATTTGGTTGATCTCCCTTTGATTGGTTCAGATGTATAATTTTCTTTCACTTCACAAAGGGAAAGAATGAGTTATTTATTTCCTTTCAAAATTTCATTTCATTTCTAATTTCTATTTGGAGTATGAAGTCCAAGTGTTTACCACAAAGGAGAGACACATGAAAAACAGCATTCATTTTCAGGCTCTCAAGGGTCTGCTTCTGGGCTCCTGAGCTTGGAGAATTCTCCAAACAATCAGGCAACTGGCAGAGAAGGGAGGAGACACAATAACAGAAATCGTTCCCATCCCAGGTTCCAGGAGATAGGTTTCAGGACTGTGACAACTCCAACCGGGTTATCACCCAATGGAAGACAGTTTGTGGATGTTGAGAAAAGCCGAGATCTTAGCTTGAGCCCTGTTGTCTTTGTTGCAGAGAAGAGAAAACTCTGGTTAGTAACTCTTTATTTCAGACACAACCTGCTTTCTGCTGCTGGGCTGCCTAATGTGGAAACCCCCAGGGAGGCAACCCCTGCGGAAAGTTTGGAGGGATAGGTTAGCCAATTCACCGTAGTGAGGAGAAACCTCACAACTGAAATGGATGCAGACGGGTATGGACAGACCTGCAGCAGGAGCTGCCTCCTTGTGGGCCATCAGAGTCTAGTGAAGAAAGAATGTGTGGAAGGGCTGGAGCTGTGGCTTAGTACGGCTAAGCCTTTGCCTGTGGCCCGGGCATTCCATATGGGTGCCGGTTCCTGTCCCACGTGCTCCTCTTCCAATCTAGCTCCCTACTAATGCACTGGGAAAGCAGTCGAAGATGACCCAAGTCCTCGGGACCCTGTACTCACATGAGAGACCTGGAAGAAACTCCTGTCTCCTGGCTTTGGTTCGGCTCATCTCCAGCCACTGTGGCCATTTGGGGAGTGACCCAGCAGATGGAAGATGTTTCTGTCTCTCTCTCTCTCTCTGTCTGTAACTCTGCCTCTCAAAAAAATAAAATCTTTAAAAACAAAAACAAAACAAGAAAAAGAATATGGGAAAGCCTTGAGGTGAAGTGCAGCACTTCAGTATCAGAGACTTCACACGGGACAGAAGCTGACACCTTAAGGAGTGGCAGAAATGTCACTGTGGGAGAGCCCAGTTCTCACAGTGAGTGCCTTGCCAGATATCAGAGCCTTGGTACCCGACAAAATCCCTGTGTTCATCGTGAATGTGGGAAAACTGAAGGACAGCAGAAGAAATTCCACAGTGAGAATTCCGAGGCAGAAAAGCAGGCAAATTCAGGATAGGTCAGGTTATGATGCGCCTCTGAGAATTCACACTGGAAGGTTACGAAAGGCAGTGAATATGGAGAACCTTCCCTGGTGAGCTTGGAACTCACAGACATCAGAGAATCCCGACGGAGGACAGTGAGCATGGAAAGACTTTCTGGAACTGTCAACTCTTCATCCCCACCACCTGATTCAGATGTGTGCAGTGAGGATGGCAAAAGCTTCCAAGGAAGGCAGAGGAGCATGCATGTTGCCCTCTTCTTCAATCCCCCATCCTCGTGGCTCACTACCTGTTTTGTAGACTGCTGACTTTGAATACTGGACATAGACTGAGTGCTTTTTGGAGCTAGGGAACATGTTGAGAAGATCAGGGCCAAGGAAGGAAAACTGAGAGACACCAGCAAGGACTGGGATATAGAAAGTGCTCTTCTCTGCCTGTTGCCTCATTCATTCAATTGTCCATTCATCCACTCATTCTCCAGGCCAGCCCTGTTTGTGGGCCTATACTGCCAACTCCAGAGCTCTTTTGTCCTGCCTTCTGAACCAATGCTAATGACTGAGATGTATCTTCACTTGAGTGGCTGTCTTCCTCCGATTAAACAATTTGATTTTTAGTGTTTATTGGGTTCTTTGAGCTATGCTAGGCCCTAGGAATCCAGATGGCCAAAACATCATCCCCACCCTTGGAAAAGGCTATGGAAAGAAACAGACACTACAGTGTCTATTGCTCGGGAGCACAGTGCTGTGGTACTCAGCTCTATGTAGGGCTTAAGGGAATGAATGGTTACTATAGGAGACAGAACTCATTATCTCTACCACACCTCAATAAAAGAACTAGGGAAAAGAAAGTTCATCTCTTCCTTCTCCATTCCATATCTTCAATATTGGCATCCACACGATGATCTAACTGGGCAAGCCAAAATCCTGGAGAAGTCCTTAATATCCCTCTGGCCCCCATCATGTAGTTCCACTCCAAAATGCTTGTGGCCCAATCCTCACAGTGTGTCCCATGATTTCAGTTTCCATCTCATCTCTCTGGGTCTGTATGAGTCTCTTTCCAATTCTCCTGCCACTCTGAAGTCAGAGTGACATTTATAACATTTAATGAATGAAAGAATCTATTTGCACAAAAACTCCTGAAGTAATTAGCCATAGGGGAAGAGGTTGGTAACAGGATGTATGGGGAATGGGCTAGGGGAAACACTTCAGTGGATAATTCTTTTATATTTTTCGATGTTTGAACCATATGGATATATTATCTGCCTGAAAGTTCAAGGATATACAACAAATTAAGACAAATATAGAATGAAAACAGAGTCACTTTATCACTGTAGCCTCACACTCAACACTCACTACTCTGAGAATCCTAGCCTTCCTAGCTACTTTCCCCATCTCAGACTAGGGCTCAGACAAATTCAACCCACTGCTTGTTTTTGCACAAATTATGAGCTGAGAATGGTTTTCACCAATTTGAAATGATTGAATCAAGTCAAGGGGAGAAGAACATTCGTGACATGTGAAAATGATATGATACTCACATTTTGGGATCCATAAGTAGTGTTGATGCATAGCCATGTCCATTTGTTTACGTGTTGTCTGTAGCTGATTTAGCACTCAACAGCAGAGCTCAGGCCAAAAAGCTGAAAATATTTACCCTCTGTCCCTTTAGAGAAAAAGCTGGCCAGGCCCTGCCTTTGACTCACTGTATTCCTTTCTGCCCATAATTCCTTGCCCAGCCCTCCTCCTTGCCTAGCTAATTCCTGTTCATTCTACCTTTATCACTCCGAAAGGTCCCATTGGAGGTCTTCCCTCTGCACTGAGAAAGGGTAGAGAGCCTTGCTGTAACCTTCTGAAGTCACCTAGCTCTTTCATTTTGAATTCATTGATTTCCTATCAATCACTTCAGTATCTCTTCCACCAGGCTGTTGGTTTGCGGCCTGCCTTAACCTGGGGGGTTTCATGATCTCAGCTACCAGCCTACTTATTGGCATAGTGGAGGTGCTCCCAAAGTACTTGTTGAATGAATGAATGTATCTCTGTGTTCAAATTAAATAGACTTTCAGTTAGATCAACACCAGAACTCCACTTTGTGGCTGACTGGAATAACTCAGTTTACATTCCTGCTTCTTTGCAGACTGGAAAAGAAATAGCAATGCTCTCCCTTATTTTAGCTCCATTTTTTCCAATCTAGAATGAGTCAATTCAAAGGACAGCTATGTTTTTTTCTGTCCACATGTGTATATATTTTTAATGAGCACAGGGCCCTGTGTCAGGGGAGGGAGGATTTCCTGAAGCTCTGTCTCATGGGAGAGCAGAGAGGAATCCACACAGGCACACTCAGGGGTGAGCCAAGCTGGGCAGGAGAGAGTGGGTGTGAGCCAGGGCTGCTAACAGATCCAGTCAGCTGGTAGGCATCAGATCCACATACTGGGGCTCTGTGCCTGACCAGATCAGCTCAGATTGCTTAGCTAAGCAACTTGTATACACTAGAAGAAAATACTTTCCTTTTTGTAATTGCCAGGGAATATATTTGCTTAAGTAACTTTTAGCAGGTCAGTGATGTGACTGTTTATAATACAGCAATAGCTGAGCCATGCCTTGAAGCTCTTTCCCCTTTCGGTGCGCTGGTTTCAGGAGGCTGCCTGAGAGGCCGCTGGCCGAGGTAGTGCTGAATATTTCCAGCCTTGACTCCCAGATAGGCTGCAGATCTGAAACACTGGTGCCAGGTGACTGGTTGTCAGCATTTTTGCTTTCTCAGATCGTTATAGTTGGATTTGCTCATCCTTACTGTTATGTGGAGTGTTAGTATACTAAAATTAAAATGCCTGTCTACTTTTCTTTCCAAATTTTTTAAAATTATTTTTTATTTATTTGACAGGTAGAGTTATAGACAGTGAGAGAGACAGAGAGAAAGGTTTTCCTTCTGTTGGTTCACCCCCCAAATGGCTGCCACAGCTGGCGCTGTGCTGATCTGAAGCCAGAAGCCAGGTGCTTCCTCCTGGTCTCCCACGTGGGTGCAGGGGCCCAAGCACCTGGGCCATCCTCCACTGCCTTCCCAGGCCACAGCAGAGAGCTGGACTGGAAGAGGAACAACCGGGACTAGAACCCGGCGCCCATATGGGATGCTGGTGCTGCAGGCGGATGATTAACCAAGTGAGCCATGGCACTGGCTCCCTTCTTTCCAAATTTTAAAATATTTCTATTGAGTTATTTATTTCAGAGGAAGAAAAGAGAGAGAGAGAGAGAGAGAGAGAGAGAGATCCCATCTGTGAGTTCAGTCCCCAAATGCCCACAATAGCCAAGGCTGAGCCCACAGCTGGAGCCAGAAGCCAGGAATGCCATCCATGTCTCCAACATAAATGACAAGAACAATTACTCGAACCATTATCACTGCCTCCTGGGTCTATGTGAGCAGGAATATGGAGTCAGGAATCGGAGCTAGGAATTGAACCTAGCCACTCTGATATGGAATGTAGTGTCCTAACCAGCATCTTAAC
Source organism: Oryctolagus cuniculus (assembly GCF_964237555.1). Classification (NCBI taxonomy): domain Eukaryota; kingdom Metazoa; phylum Chordata; class Mammalia; order Lagomorpha; family Leporidae; genus Oryctolagus; species Oryctolagus cuniculus. The sequence goes on along the minus strand of NC_091453.1, from coordinate 131,709,738 downwards.
TGATAGGCACCCATCCCTTAAAGTTTGTAGTTGCTGTAAACTACACACAATGTAAATGTACTGTGTTATCTATTTTATGTGTACAGCACAGTGATATGAAATACATTCACATTGTTACATGACCATCACTACAGTCCATCTCCAGAACTTTTTCATCTTCCCAAAATGAAACTCTGTCCTTGTTAAACAACAGTTCCCCAGGTCCTTCCTCCCCCAATCCCTGGAAATCACCATTCTTCTGTCTGTCTCTACGAGCCTGCTTTATCCCAGGGGCCTCATATGTGTGGAATCATACAGCGGTTGTCCTTTTGTGCCTAGCTTCTTTCACCAAGTATAATGTCATCCGGGTTTGTCCATGTTGCAGCATGTGTCAGAATTTATTTCCTTCTCAGAGCTGAATCATATTCCATTGTGTGAGTAGAACACAGTTTGTTTATCTATTCTTCTGTAAATGGATATCTAGGTTGTTGCTACTTGTGCCTATTGTGAATCATGCTGCTGTCAACATGGGTGTACAAATATGTCTTCAAGACCTGCTTTTAAGTGTTTGGGTGTGGATACAGCAGTGGATATGCTGGGTCTTATATTTTCTAACTTAAAAAATTCTCCTAAAGTTGAAAAAATATTTTAATGTCAAATCAGTGGCTTTTTTTTCATTAAAGATTTATTTATTTCTCTTGAAAGTCAGACCTATAGAGCAAAAGAGAAAGACACACACAGAGAGATCTTCTATCTGCTGGTTCACTCTCCAGAAAGCTGCAATGGCCAGGGTTGGGTCAGGCCGAAGCCAGGAGCTTATTCCAGGTCTCTCACATGGGTGGCAGGATCCCAAACACTTGGGCCGTCTTCCTCTGCTTTCCTAGGCCATTAGCGGGAAGCTGGATTGGAAGTGGGGCAGCTGGGACTTGAACTGGAGCCCATACCGGCAGCAGTTTTATCTTTTACCCCACATGCTGATCCCAGTGGTTGTTTTGTCCCACATTTCCCCCAGGGTCTGTTTTAATGCCAGAGCATTTCATGGGAATGGCACAGAGCTAACTAACTTTTGGGAGACAGGCTTAAGCAAGGGCCACAGTCCATGTGACTTCCCTAGCAGAGGAGGAGCTCCGCTTTGGCTTTGTGCATATGTTCCTGTTTCAGGGGGAAGGCCCATAGAATCCTTCCAGTTCTAAGGGGTTCCTGACCTCATGAAGCTACAGATGTGCTGGACTAAAGGAAGCCTCATTTATCTGCCAGATTCCCAAGTACGACCTTCCAGCCTCACTCTGATCTGTCTGCATCCAGAACACACAGGTCTCAGGTGCTGCCTTCTCTCATCTGTCTCATCTGTCTCATCTTAGGGTCACAGCTGCAATCTCAGCTCAATGTCCAGATAAACTTCTCAGATCTTAGCCCATAAGAGACCTTGGATGTCCAGGCAGTACTATTAGAAAGCAGCAGACCTCATTTCTTTAATTGCCAGCCATTTCTTGTGCCCCTGCACAAATGGGGAGATTTGGTCAGGGTCCTGTCTTTCCCTTGGCATGAGCCCAGTCCCAGGGAAAGGAAGCTCACTGGTTGGGAATTGAACTTGATTTCCCTTGTGAGAGACAGTACTTATATTATCACACTACTATTGACAGGGCTTTGGAGCTGCTGTGGGTTAAATTGCAGCACTTAAGAATGTGACTTTATGTGGCTATAGGGTTATTGCAGGGATAATTAGTTTAAATGAGGCTATTAGGGTAGTCCCTAATCCATTATGGCTGATGTCTTTATAAACATGGGGCACAGAGACACCTGGAGAAGATGGCTGCTGACAAGCCAAGGAGAGGGCTTGGAACACATCCTTCCCTCATGGCTCCCAGAAGGAACCAACTTGGCCAACACCTTGACCTCAGAGCCCTGGCTTTCAGAAGCAGAAGACGATCCATGGTGTGGCTAAAGCTCCTGGTGAGGGGTACTTTGCTATGGCAGCCATAGGAAACTCTCATGCAGGGGACTACTGAGATTGATGTATATATACTGTAAGGGTACTGAGATGGCTAGGGAGTAATTTATGCCCCAGAGAGTAAGAAATCTGTTGAGAATGTAAAATGAACACAAAATATATTAAATTACATCCTAGATTTTAAACGATATATCAAGAGACTTAACAAAACAGTGTATAATAATGTTAACAATAAAAAACCTCCAGAAAACAGAGGAATGTTTCTTACTGATACTTGTTACTATATGCTAACGTAACCTTCCCCACACACTTTAATTAGAATATCCTCAGGGTTTGATTAAACACTAGTAAGTGTAAGGCACTATGATGGGTGCCAGGGAATGACTGGGATAATCGTATGCATGTTGAGATAAGTAGACTTCTCTGAACAGATCCTCATCAGCCCAGTCGTGCAGATGTTAATCTCCTCATTCTGGAGGCCAGAGTTCCGAGCGGGTCTCACTGGGCTAAAGTGAAGGTGTGGGCAGGGCTGTTTTTTTTGTGGGGGCCCTAGGGGAACACCTGTGCCTTGCTTACCTTTTTTCCAGCTTCTAGATTCCTGCTATATTTCTTGGCTCATGGGTGCATCATGCCAACCTCAGCTTCTGTGGTCACATCTTCTCCGGTTCTGAACTCTATGCTTCCCTCTTTCCTTGTTATGCCACTTGGCTCCCTTTGATGCTCCAGGTTAATCTCCTATGGTAAGGTCTTTAACTTAATCACATCTGCCAAGTCCTTAGGTTCCGGAGATTGGGACATTGACATCTTTGGGAGTTGGGGAGGAAATCATTATTCTATTGAATGCTGATCTCCAGAGCACTTCCTGTAGTAGAAACTAGAGTGAATGAGGCTTTAGGCTGGGGTTCAGCCAGGAGCCTTTGAGTACTGGACTTTGAATAATCTTTGTTTTTCTAGTTTACTAAACAAACAAAATCGTGAACATAATGGCATGAAACCTGTCATTCTCTCACAGATCAAGCTATTTCATCAGATTGAAATTTGGCCTTTGGGAAGCAGTGGCAAGGATAGCTTTTGGGTAATGGTGGTGGTTTTCCAAGGGAAACAAAATGAAATTTTGCTTTTGCATTAATAATGCTGGAAAGTTTAGAATTGCCTGGTCTTATAAAAAACTTGACTCTCTAGCCTTGTAAAAGAAGGTCCAAAAGTAATACACTTTGATCAGGTGGCAAAGCAGGTAGTGAACAGTGGGCAGGAGTAAGTTCTGGTCAAGACTCTGTAACACTAAGGCCAAAGGCAAGATAATAGCATGCAGAGAGGACAGAGTTGACATTACCATCCTGGTAACTGCCACACTGGAAGGAAAGATTATTGTGGACCGACGCTTTGTTAAGCTGAGAAAAATAGTTTCAGCTTGAGGCCACTTTGCATGTACAAACAGGTGAAACCTTCTCATACAACTTACTCTAACAGGTCCTGGGGGTAGGGTGGATCTTGTCCGTGCTACTCATTGCAGATTCCATACCATTCTCCCTTATTTTTCCTTAAGATAAAATTCAAAACTCAAGTTCTGAAATGTTCCACACTGTATCAGCCACTTCAGATGATTGTTAGTGTTGTGTGATGAAGCCTGGATTATTTGCCATGGTTTCTTCATGATTTTAGTCCGTTCAGACTCTTGATCCCCATGTGATACTCTTATTTTAGTTCTTGATGATTTCAACATATAAACAATGTGTGCTCCCAAAGCCTTCCCTGTCACATCCTTCATATCCTCTCCTCCAATGATTTTGTCCCCTTCCTCACCTTGTTAACTCAAATGGCCAGTAACTCCAATGTTAGTCCTAGACATCACCACAGCTGAAGCTGAAGTTCACGCCTTTACTCTCTGGCCATTACCTCCTCTTTCCAGAAGGCCTTGAGTCACATTCCCAGAACCCCAAGTTGTTAACCTTAGTACCATCTTCTCATTACTTATGTACCCTTTTGTCCTTTCTCTTCTGATTACTCAGCTTCAGCTTCCTACTCAACCATTATCCTCATGCCTTTGTTTAGACTCTCCAACTCCCTTGCTTCTCTCTCACTGCCTTCTACCCCCCATCTACTCACCAGTCTACCACCTGCCATAAAGTTGACCTCTCCAGCTACCATCCTGAACATCTATATCCAGATCTAAGGTTAGTGTTTTCAGTTGGATGTTGGATTCCATTCCCATTGACGTACTCAGAGATTGTTTCAACTGTTGCTCCTTCCCCTCAGTACATAATTCCCATTCTCAGAATTTTTTTCTACACATAAACATGCTGTTAGTTTTCCCATCTAAAAACAAGAATTAGCCATTTTTTTTTTACTTGACCCTGATTACCTTTCTGACAACAGTGCTTTTCCACTTCCTTTAACTCCAATCCTTCTCCTTCCATTTGTCCTTAAAAATTTTTTTTTAGGGTTTGGTGTTGTGGTGCAGTGGGTTAAGCTGTCACTTACTACTCTGGTATCCCTTATGAGTGCTCATTCAAGTCCCAACTACTCCACTTCTGATCCAGCTCACTGCTACTTTGCCTGGGAAAGCAGCGGAAGATGGACCAAGTATTTGATCCTCTGCCATTCACGTGGGAGACCCAGATGAAGCTTCTGGCTCCTGGCTTTGGCCTGCACCAGCCCTGGCTGTGTGGTCATTTGGGGAGTGAACCAGCAGATGGAAGATATTTCTCTCTGTCTCTCTGCCTCTCCATCTCTCCATAACTCTGCCTTGCAAATAAATAAATAAATATTTAAAAAGAACACTATTTTTATTGTTAAAAATACAAACACCAGATATAGCATAAATAATTGTGCAACTTAAAAATCATCAAATGACCTTGGAAGTATCCTAATTCCATGAAAGAAGCTAGACCTTTACTTGCCACCCCAGAAGTCTCCCTGTTCCTTCTGAAATACAACTCCCTCTCAATCACACCCACCCTGGAGTAACCACTTTCTTACTTTTCTTTATACTTTTATGATGCATGTGTGCCTCGTTGGGTATTTGCTTTTCTTGCTTAAACCTTCTACCTAAAGTAGCTAGCCTAAAGACATGAAAGAACAGCATACATCAGTCTTGATCTTGGACTTCCCAGCCTCCAGGCTGCAAACAATATGCTTCTGTTGTTTATAGGCTACTCTGCTAGAACAGCCTGAAGTGACCAAGACAATCTTATACGTTCTTGAATCTTCCTCCTGATTTCCTAATAAGAGTTGATTCTGTAGCATTTTCCCCAAATGACTGTATTTTGTAATTTTTTATCACTTTGAGCTCATAGACTTAGATATATTCATGCATTTTAATCAAATTCAGTGCCATTCTTACTGATGCTGAAATAGCCTTGTCTGTGGACATCAAGAGCCCCTTTAGACTGGCTCTCAAAGACCTCTTAACACAAGTCCAGCAGTCTTTGAACTGCCATGACTTGTGGTGTGACAAGACGGTTTACATTTACCTGTTAAGTTCCTCACCCCAGACTAGGAATCAGCCATTTTCCTGAAGGCCCTTGTTGTTTTAATTGTTCTGTTTTTTAAGTGGATACTGAAATTTCAAGAACAATCTGGTGTTACAGAAGCTCACTGCTGATGGGTTGATCATTGTTTCTAGGCCTCATCAGTGTAAAGTGCTAGAATGACAAACACATATGTCCAAGATCAAGTACCTCATGGTTGATAGAGGTAATTCCAAAGCATATTCAAGACTAAAGGGAAAGTTTACCTGTTTTGTCTTTCTTTCTTTCTTTCATCTATCTATCTATCTATCTATCTATCTATCTATCTATCTTAGTATATACTGTATTAGTTAGCTTTTTGTCACTGTAAGAAGTATCTGCAAGAAGCTGCTTATAAAGTAAAGTTAATTTCAGCTAATGGCTTTGGAAGTTCACAGTCCAAGATAAAGTGGCTCCATTAATTGGGTATCTGATGAGGGCACCAAGGGTGGAGTGTGGAGAATGGGCAGAGGAAAGGTCACATGGTGGGCCAGGAAACATAAAATGGGTAAGGTCAACTCAAACAGATATTATCAATCCTTTAGTGAGAAACATCTTCCAAGGTCACACCCCAAATGACCTAAGGATTTCTGATCAGGCCCACCTCCTGCACACCACAATTGGACTAAACCTCCACCCTGTTAGTACCATCAATTTCTGACTTTTGGGGCTTAATTGCATGGGTCAGGGAGCCAGATAATATTCAAGCCATAGTGCATACTTACTCATTTGTTCTATCACACATGTTCAGAATAACAAAACCAGCCTTTCTCCAACATGATTATAGAAATGAGTCTAAAAAAATGTTTATGCATCTGTGCTTTTCACTGTCTCCATTCATTCTGCAGTTGCATTGCATGGAGCTGGTCCGAGGTTTGTATAAACACAATCGACTTCCCTCTCCCACTATGGCCCTCATTCATCCTTGATCTTACATGAAAACATATATTTATTCTGACCACCAATCTTTCTTGATGTTCCTCCAGCTCATTCTCTAGGAGATTCCTAAGAAAGGAGTTCTAGCAACACCATGGCTCAACTCTGTGCATGTTGCTAAGAGTTTGCTGCATTTATGCTCAGAAAGTAAGCTTGGTTGGATATAAAATCTTTGCTCAGATTTTTCCTTTCTTCATTATCTCACATGTTATTCTGGCAGATAATATTGCTGTTAAACATTTTGAAGAGACTTTAATTTCCTTTCCATTATATTCTTATTCTCTTTGGCTGAACAACCAAAGATTTTTTTCTTTAAAGTTCAATAATTTTGCTAGAATATATTTTGGTTTTTCATGTTTTAGGAACTGTTTTTTCATAAGTACATGGTATGCTTTTTTAATTTGTAGTTCTTCTTGAGTAATTAGAAATTTAAGTAACATAAAAATTGTACATATGTATAGGATACCATGTGGTGTTTCAACACATGATATATTGTGTAATGTCCAATCAGGGTAAACATCTATCTCCTTAAACATTTAATATTATGGTGAAAACACCAAAATGCTTTCTTCAAGATTCTTAAAGATAAATATATGGCAATATCATGATCTATAGTCAACCTATGGGGGCAGCAGAACCTCAGAGCTTCTTATTCCTGCCTGGCTACAACTTAGTACCTTTCTCCACCTTTCCCTCCCCCTACTCTCCACAGCCTCTGATAATCACTATTATACTCTCAACTCCATGAGATTAACTTTTTATTTTATTATTTATTTATTTCAAAAAGATGAGATAGAGATAGACACACACACACAGAAAGAGACAGAGAGACAGTTAAAGAGAGAGAGAGAGAGAGAGAGAGAGAGAGAGATCCTATCCTCTGCTTCATTCTCTAAATGTCCATAACAGCTGGGGCTGGGTCAGACCAAATCCAGGAATCAGGAACTCAATCCAGGCCTCCCACATGGGTAGCAGGGATTCAACTACTTGAGTCATCACTTGATGCTTCCCACAGTGCATATTAGCTGGAAGCTGGAATCAGGAGTGGAGCTGGGACTGATATGGGTATTTTAAGCAACATCTCAAACATTATGCCAAGATCAACTTTTGAGATTCCACATGAGTGGAAAAATAGAGTGCTACTTGGAATTTGGCAGAGGTGATGGGTAATGCTTTCTTCAAGATGACTTTCCTTGTATTGTAATAAAACCAGGCACTTCAGTCTCTCCCCTGGCTTGCATAGCTCTTGTGAAGTTTGGTGTGTGACTAACTTTCATATCAATGTCTCTGTGGGGAGATGATCCCTGGAATATTTTACTCAACCACCATCTTGTTCCACATCACCCTTCGTTTTCAGTTTTGAATTTTAAAATTTTCTCCCAGTATAGTTTTCTTGGGTTATTCATTTTTAGTGTCTGTTCTTTCCTTTGCTTTTTTTTTTAATTACTGGAGTTTCCCATTATATGCATTTTTTCCCTGTCTTCTGTATTTGTCACATTCTCTCAAATCATCTTCATATTTTTACTTAAAAATATGTCCTACTTTTTTCTTCTATTTCTGTTAAAGCATTATATGTTGTATTTATTAATTATAGAGGTCATTCTAATTTATTCTTAATTTTAAAAATCTTTAACTTTTATTTGTAATTATTTTATCAATATATAACATCATTTATAAGTTTTTATTATTCAGATTTGTTATGTTCTTTTAAGTCTGGGACCATGGCTTTAGCTTGTTTTGAAATAAGAATATAGTGTTTTTGCTTTGTTTATATGTCTTCCTAGAATGCTTTCACTATGTACAAAGATATTGTTCTACTTTTGCTGTTTCTTTTAGTACATTTGTGTGAGATTTACTTTTGGTCCCTGTCTGTTAACTCATTTTCCCATGGAACCAGTTTTCCTGCACTCGGACAGGAGATCCTAGTTTCACATATGAGGAGTGCCCTCTTCTGTTGTTTTGGAGAACTGTGAAAATTCATCAGTTCACATATTTTTAAATTTATTTTGTTTTGTTTATTTATTTATTTTTAAATATTATTTATTTATTTGAGAGGCAGAGTTACAGACAGTGAGAGGAAGGGACAGAGAGAAAAGTCTTCCATCTGTTGGGTCACTTCCCAAATGGCCACAACGGCCGGAGCTGGGCCGATCCGAAGCCAGGAGTCAGGAACATCCCCTGGTCTCCCACATGGGTGCAGGGGCCCAAGCACTTGGTCCATCTTCCACTGCTTTCCCAGGCCACAGCAGAGAGCTGGATTGGAAGAGGAGCAGCCAGGACTAGAACCGGCATCCATATGGGATGCCGGCACCGCAAGTGGAGGATTAAACTACTGCGCCAAGGTGCCGGCCCGTCCACATTTTTTTTTTCAAGATTTATTTACTTATTTGAAAGTCAGAGTTACAGATAGGCCAAGGCGGGGGAGGGGGGAGAGAGGGAAAGAGAGAGAGAGATGGGTCTTCCAGCCCCTGGTTTACTCCCTCTTGCCCACAAATCCGGCCCTGAGCCGATCTGAAGCCAGGAGCCAGGAGCTTCTTCTGGGTCTCCCACATGGGTTCAGGGTCCCAAGAACTTGGACCATCCTCTACTGCTTTCCCAGGTCATAGCAGGGAGCTGGATAAGAAGTGGAGCAGGCAGGACATGAACCAGCGCTGATATGGGATGCTGGCACTGCAGGTGGTTTCATTACCCACTACCCCACAGCACCAGCTCCATCAGTTCACTTTCTGTCCTCACACTTTGTTCTTCTTCCTCACTTTTATCTGGATTGTTTCTTTCATTTGCCCCTATTTTTATTGCCCCAGTTGGATTCCTCTGTCTTCAATAACCCAAGTTTCTCCTATATGGGATAACATGCCCTGGAAGATGGTTTTGAGAGTTCACGGGGATAACTGGCCTTCACCCCTTAGATTTCCAGGGTGCTTGGAGCACAGGACATTAGTCACTTGCTCTCTGTGTGCCCAGCTGCTGCCACAGGGGCCGGCCCCACCAGCAGCCACCAAGGTGTCAGTGAAAGGGCTGCTTTCACTGAGGAGGAGCCCCACTCACCGCCCATCTCGCCAGGGGTGGGGGGGCTCCTTCAGCCTGGGGCCCCTCCTTGGTAACAAATGAGAGAAGCAGGCAGCCAGGCTGTCGTCCGCGAGACCCCTCCTGCCGGCAGGACAGGTCCACCAGGCCACGTGGCATCTCCTCCCAACACCTGCTGGGGCCCTGCCTGAGTCACCCTGGGGCCCACTCCTAGGGAGGGCAGGGTGGTGCTTATCTCTCTTCCCTCCCTCCCTCCCTCCCAACCTCGCGCCCAGGCCCTTGGCCTTTGGAGATCCACCAGCTCTAAAGCACCTCATCCCCTTTGGGACCCGCAGTGTAGGGGATTCCTGACGTCAGTGGTCCACCCTTAGGTTTGAGGGCGGCCCCTTGTCCCCAGATCCCGAGAGGTCGTTGTTCCTGTCCAGGCCTGCTGTGAGCTGTTTCCCTTGCCAGCTCTCAGTCCTGCCCCTTCTAGAACACTCCAGAAGTCCCGCTGGCCACTCGAACTTTGGCTGCCGCCCGCATGCCCGCTAGGCTGGGGCTGGGGTGCCTGGGGTGGTAGCAGAGAGCTCCAGAGGTGGGGGCAGTGCTGGGGGGGGAGGAGGATGGGCCTTCACACTTCCTACCATGCCAGCCTGCTTCTGCATCCCTGCCCACAGAACTTGCCCAGGGCCCTTCGGCGGCAGAAGGTGGGCTTGTGGCCTCACAGGGGTGGGACCCTCACTCGGGCAGACTCCTGGTGAGCCACACCAGACTCGCAGGAACATGAAGGAACACACACACGCTCACTCCCATCCCCATGAGGCAGGATTGAGGGACACACGCCTGCCCGTTCTCCGGTGTCACCGCAAGCCCAGCCCTCAGTGCCTCACGGTGATTGAGGACATGGCTCCAGATCACCGTGACCAGGCCTGTGGAATTTCCCAGAAGGTTTTCACACTGGTCCACAGTGGGGCTCCAGGGGGATGGCGTAAGGACAAACTCGAGCGCCGAATTGCTCGAGGGAACGTGGGGGTTCCTGGAGTGGAGTCCTGGGGCTTTCTAATGGTAGCACGGTGGTGGTGGTGGGGGTGCGTCCAGGGGTCCGGTGCACACGGCAGCACGGAGCGCAGCCAGGGGAACTAGTGCAGGGTGATGTGATGCGTCGGCGCCAATCAGAGGCGTGGGTCTGGGGCGTGGGGGATGCAGGGCGTTTCCCTCGGTGCCCTGGATACTGCCTGGGGGCGCTCCTTCAGGTGGGAGGAGTGAGCCGTGTACGAAGAATGGAGGAGCAGTTTGGCGCGGGTCAGGATGCGGCACGAAGGCCACTGCAGCTGCAAAGCCGTTATGCGTGTGCCGGGTCGGATGGACTTAGGGGCTGCTGTGGCCGCCAGTACTAACCAGAAATCCCCCCTTGTCTTCAGCCTCACGGGCACCTGTCACTGTCCATGGTTGTGGTTGCAGCCAGCCTGCTAGGTGGCCAGTGGTAGCTCGAGGGGATGCCAGCTTTCCCTTCCTAAAGGACTATTGACGTTGAAACGCAACTTCAGTTCGCCTATATGCAGCGTAATTGCTGATGAGATAAGGTCACATTTTCCATCTCACACCTCATCCCTTCTGTCCCGGGGCATTTTGGTTCTGCTGTGCCTGCACTGTAGCCTTGTTCGTGCTAAGGACATGTTTTCCGGTGCATCATTTGAATGCCCTGCAACTTCTTCCTTAGTGCTGTCCTGGAGCACGCTGCTCACAGCATCTGCGGGCCCTCTGGGGCGTTGCTCCTGCAAAGGCAGAGGCTGGAGCCAAGGGGTAGACCTGGCTACTGTGGGCAGAGCAAGGGTCCAGACGGCAGCAGGGCTGGGAAGGGCTGGGCCGAAGGAGGAGGAGGAAGAACCCAGAACCCAGGTGCACCGGGAAGGCAGTGGTGGCAGTCCCAGACGGTCTTGGAACCTCCAAACCGCTGCAGTAGAAGGGGGCGCTCTGTGGGCGGGGGTGGCGTGGAAGAGGAGACTTGCCCAGCGTCAGGTGGGGCTAGCCAGGCTCAACGGGACGCGGCCTTCTTCATAGGGTGATGTGAATTTGGCGCCCACCGTCCGCTTTGAGAACCGAGGAGTGGGACAATCTGCCCTCTCTATATCGTGTTAGGGGGTTAGGCCTGGAGACAGTGCCTCAGCACGAGGTCCCATGGGAAGTCTGGAGAGCGAGGGGCCCTGGCTCAGGCTGCAGGGCCCCCCCCCAGCTCAGCCCTGTGCAACTGGAGCCCCAGGAGACCAAGCAGGTGGCCTAGAGCAGCCACGGTACAGGTGAGGGGGCAGCCTCATCCTGGGCCAGCAGCTGACAAGCCTGAGAGCCTCCAACAGTAGGCGATGGGTCAAAGGAACATCATCTTGGGAACATCAGGTGCAGCCCGAGGCACAGGTGCTCCGGGTTCCAAGCCTGCTGAGGTGGTTAGGGAGCAGGCCTGGGGCTGTGCCCGCAGCTTGCCAGGGACCTCCTGGGTCTGGAATGCGCCTGTGGGTGGTGGCATTGCCCCCTGTACAGGGACACCCATGGGCCTGCCCCCAGGACCATGTGTGCCCTAGGATGGAGCTGCAGGTCCTCAGAGACATGTCAGAGGAGTGACTGAGCCAAATACAGACCCCATCTGCTCTCTGGGAGAGGGCTTCCCCACCTTGCTCCACAGCCCCCTCCTGCCCCTTCCCCACACACCCTGGTCCCCTCCCCCGCCCCAGTACTCTGCCGAGCCCCTTTCCACCTCCCTCCCTGGACTCTCCCAGGCAGTTTGACTCCCAGAAAGGTGGCGGGCTGTCATTCCTGACACACCCCCACCCAGGCCGTCTTCTCCAGCTGCATTCTTTCTGCGATGTTGCTTTGGCTAGCTGGAGTCTTTCCTGGGGTGATTGCATGCACATTTCAGGATTATCTTTTGTAGTTCTGTGAAGCATATCACTCGTATGCTTTTATTTAAATATTTTTATTTATATGAATGGAGCTAAATTCATAAATCTCACACATATGATTTTATGTTCATAATAACACTTCCCACCCAAACCTCCTGTCCTCAGTCACTCGCACCTTTTCTGCTGTTTGCTTTCTTATTTTTCTTTCAATTTGCAGTGAATCTGTAGATGACTCTGGGTGGTGTGCACATGTTAACATACGAATTCTCCCAAGCCCTTAACACAGCGTACCTTTGCTCTTATGTGTGTCCTCTTCGCTCTCTCTCATCAAGGTTTTCTTAGCCAAGATTTGAAACTGAACTGACTGGCACGTTAAGAAGACTATTCACCATAGTCATAGATGCAGCCTAGGGACGCAGGGATGGTTTGACATGCACGAGTCAGCAAACTGATACACCGCATAGGCCGAGGGATCGTTCCAACAGAGACGGAAGTGCACTTGGCAAAACTCAACATTCCTTGATGATAAAAAGAAACGCACCAAATTAGCTTTAGAAGAAACACACCCCAAGACAATTAAGGCCATATATGAGAAACCCACAGTGAAGATCATGCTCCCTAGGGAGAAGGTGGGAGCATTTCCTGTAAGATCTGGAGTAAGACTCTTTCAGCATAGTACTGGACCCCCACTCAACATAACACTACAAGTCCTAGCCAGAGCAATTAGCTAAGAAAACCAAATAACTAGACAGCCTCCAAGCTGGGTAGGAGTAAGTGAAATTGCCTCTGTTGCAGACAACCTGATCGTATGGAGAGAAAAATCTGAAGGCTCTGCCCCCACCAAAACAACCCCAAAGTGTTTGAACCAATAAAAATTGCATTAACGTGCCCTCTGTCAGCCCACCGGGGTCCGGAGACAGTCTGGGTCCCCTCAGCTTGGCTTCTGTCCCAGAGTTGGGTCCTGAGGGGCTCCTCTACCTTTCCTCTCCAGTCCCAGGGAGCTGCCTCGCTGTCAGACACAGCTCAGCCCCTGGGAGCCCAGGGGAGACCCTTGGCGGTCCCAGGCCACACACGGCCCCACGCACAGTACGTGTGGAGGGCCGTGTAGTCGAACACAGTGTAAGGCAGGAGCTTTGCAGATGAGAACGGGCCCCGGGCAGGGTTGAAGAAGACAGGGCCCCACGCAGAGCCCAGCATCTGGGGAAGACCGGAGGTCCCCCTGCTCCGGGGTGGGGAGGAAGAGGCCTGTTCCACTGGCTGCCTCCTTCCCGACCTCCTCGTGACACCCCTTCAGCGACTGCGATCCCACCAAGTGAGCCTCTCACGTGTGTACACCCATTCAGCTGCCCGCCCCACTCCCTCACATCCACCCACGCTCATCGTACACCCACTCACACCCACAGTGACACACAAGCTCACATACATTCTATGACACACTCCCACACTCGCACAGCTGTACTCACACACTCATACTAATATGCGTGGTCCCACACACGTGCACACACGTTCCTATGCAACACTCACACACTCACACCTGCAAGCACTCGGAAGCGGCCCAGGGCCCACAGGGCAGCGTGCACGGCCTCCTGGAATTCCTCTTCCTCACAGTCGGCAGGGATGCCCAGGATAAGCAGAGACCTCTGGGCGTTGACGCCCATCCAGCCGCACCAGTCCAGCAGCATCTCCAGCGCCATGGCAGGGACCTGGGGGGAGGCAGTGTGATCAGTCGGGGAGGGCGCTGACCGGTGCAGTCTCACTGGGACCTGTGAGCAAGCACAAAGCGGAGGAAGGGAGGTGGGTGCCAGACAGCCCAGCACCCACAGCCTGAGGCCAGCCTCCCCCTACAGTGCACGCCTAAACATCCCCCCCACCCAGCGTCACAGCTGCCGCTCCCCACCCCGACCCCCACCTCTGCCGAGGCTGAGTCCTGCATTGCCTCCCTGAGATCTCCTGGCCACAAGAACCCCTCTTACCTCGGCACACAGTCAGGATCCTCAGAGCCCCCTCCCACCACTATCTGCAACTCTGCTGCCAGGAGCCCTCCCTACTCTGACCTGGGAAACCTAGCGAACACATCTCCCCCACCCCACCCCAAACCCCATTTAGGAGTCTCCTCCCACGCCACCCCCCACTGCCAGAGCCCCTCCCCCTCACAAGTCACCTGCTCCTCTGCAGCCAGAGCCACTCCACAGCCAGGAGCCCTCCCTGCCCAGATCCTTGCAGCCAGAAGTCCCCAACTCCCCTCACTGCAGGTGCACTACCAGGACTCCCTCTGGTGCCCGCTGCCTACAGGGGTAGCCATCCACACCGTCCCCAGGGGTCACTCGGGAGGTGTGGCCGTAGCAAAGACCCCAGTCACCTGCTTTCTCTGACTCTGGCTGTCGTGGCCCCGGGCCAGGAAATGCCACCTCCAGACCACAGAGCTGATCCCCGAGGCCTCCGTTTAGCTCTGGAACAGGAGGAGCCATGAGCCCACGGGAACCCAGGGGTCTCCCAGGCCCGCTGTGCTAAGTAAGGCTCCGTGGGCTTTCCGCTGCTCCCAGAAGCCCCTGAAGGTTGAGGGAGAAACATCTCCAATCTCTGAGCTGGGGGAGTGGCTGGCCAGGAGGAGGCGTTAGTGCTGCTGTGGCAGGGGACCTGCGTGGTAAGGGCTCAAAGTGCCTAGGCGTGGAGCCTTTAGAGCAACAGGCACACCCCACCATCGGTCCTCCAGCGTACAGAGGTGCCTCTGTTACTGTTTGTGGAGAATTTTGGTGGGTCGGCGGACTGGAAGCTACGGTACACAGGCACTTAAGGTCAGGTCCTCAGTGCCACTCTGAACTCACAGTCTTTCTTATCCTGCCTCTGTACCTCATCAAAGTGCCTCACACTGTGAATCCAGCCGCCAGCCACCTACATGGCCATTGGCACGGGCGAGGGTTGTGCACTTTGAGTCAGGCAAAGGCAGAATCACCTAACAGATGGCAGCCTATGCTGGTCACCAACCATCTATGCCCCTCGTCTGTAAGTGGGAAGTGCAAAAGTTTTCCTTTGTATATACTGCTGCATTGGGTTTGCTAATTGTTTAAGCCCCTTTGCTACACTGTTCGTAAGGGCATTTTGGTGGTAATTTTCTTTTTTGTGTAATCTTTAGAAGCACTTAGCACAAGTTTGTCGTATAACAAATTGTGTACTACTCCCTGCTCCTCTGATTGATGACAGTGCTGCACAGACGGGCAATTTTCGTCCATTAAATGTTTGCGAGAATGCCTGTGTGCAGTCACTGGGCTGCACCCGAAGTTTTTGTTTGCTTCATTGTAAGAAAGCTTTCTGATAGTTAATTAAGTTTTATAGGACGGAGGGCATTTGTATTTTCTATTGAGTCTGCGGTAGGCTCGATGAATTGCTTTCTTCCCAGGAAATTGGTCAGTTTGGCGTAAGTTGCCAACATTTCCGAGGAAAGATAGCTATAGTAGTCCCTCTGTTCTGTTAATGCCTGTGTGTTCTGTAGTGATGCCCTCTCTCAGTCCTGATACTGATGTCTAGCGTAGTTTCTCTGCTGTCCTGATTAACCCTTTGGGGCTTATAAATTTCCGTGTTCTCTTAAAATTTATGCGGTGTGCCCATTTTCTCCATACTTTGCTTCGATGTCATTGATTTCTGCTCTTACTTCTATTACCTGCTTCCGATTAGTTACTTTGGATTTACTTTGGTGTTCTTTTTCTGGCTTCTTTTTATGGAACACTAAGACACTGGTGTTTCTTTGTCTTCTCATTGAGACCTTTCAAACAGTACATTTTCCACTAATCACTTCTTCAGCTGTCTTCAGATAGCTGAAGAGTGATTTTAATAAGTTTTGCTTTTAATTCTTCTGTCTGAAATCTCCTCCGAGTTCCATTCTTAGACCCATGGTGCTTTTAGAAGCACAATGTTAAATTTCTGAATATTTGGAGGATTCATCGTACTAGTTTCTGATGGAATTCCAGTTTGTGCTCAGAGAAAATACTATGTACATTTTCTGTCCTTGTAGATTCATTGAGACTCATTTTCTTGCCAGCATTTGATCTACCTAGATGAATGTACACTGTGCCTTTATCCAGAATCTGTATTCTGTAGTGGTTGAGTAAAGTGTTCTATGAATATCAGTGAGGTACAGGTGGTTGAAAACGTCATACAGATTTGTGTATTTACTGATTCCTTGTTTAATTGTTCTATTAACTGGTAAGTGTGGGTTGCTAAAATTCCCAACCATATATGGGTATCCATGTCCGTTTTCCCCTCTCTTCTGTCCATTCTTAGTTTATGTATTTTGAAGCTCTGTTATTAGGTGAGAAAACACTTATGAAGAATGTGTATTCCTGATTGGTTGTCCCTTGCACCATTATTACTTTGACCTCTGGTGATAGTCGTTTTCTCTAACTCTACGTTGTCTGCCCTTAATGTAACCATTGGCACATTCGTACGTTCACCCTTTCCATGAGGTATCATCGCGCAGTCTCTAACCATAAGCCCATCTGTGTTTAGCCCATTTACATTAAAGGCAATTTTTCTATGCTTGCCTTTAAATCTATCCTTTTACTCTCTATCCCGTCTATCTTTATTGTATGTTCCTTCCTTCTAACCTTGATATTCAAATACTTCTTAGATTTCATTGTAATTTACCTGTTATCCTTTTGACTGTATCTCTTTACATTGTTTTTAGAGGTCACTGTGGAGATTGAAATATATGGATAGATAGATAGATAGATAGGAGTATATATCTGTAATTTACACTGTCTGTTTCAGCTTAATGTTGAACATAGATGTAAGGAATTCCCCACCACATAGATTCATTCCGCTTCCATATTGCCTTTCATCTTTTGTGGCCGAATTCTATTATACGTTATTTACACTTTTATTTTGAAAAGCCATACTAGTATAAAGAAACCAAGACAAAGTCCCTGTTTGGTGATATTTATCCATGCCCTTACCATTTTTTGTGTTCTCCATTTTTCCCAAAGAGCAAGGCTCCCATCTAGCAGCAGTTTCCTTTAGATTGCACATCCTGCTTCGTCACTTCTTTACTGCGAAGGACTTTTTACTATTTACCTTAGATTCCATGGATCTCAAAGTACCCTTGTTTCTTGAAGCTCTTCCCCGGATACAGACGTGTGGATGGAGAATGTGTGTTTTCCTTCTCGCACACTTGAGAGATGTCTTTCCACTGTCTCTGCCACTCCACTGTGGGGAGCAGTCAGCTAAACGTCTTTACTGTCCTCCTAGCTGTAGTGCTTCATTTCACTCCGCGGGATTTCAGACAGTCCTTTTCAACTTTTCGCCCCCTCCAGGAGTTTGTAGAATGTGCCTAGGTGCTGGTTTCCGTTGTATTTATCCTCCTTGCAATTCCCTGAGATTCATCAAATCAGTCAGCAGTGGGGAACTTTCTCTGCCAAGGGCCCTTTGGGTATCATAACGTCCTTCGCAGGCAATTCAGAACTATCAGCTTAAAAATCAGCCTGCTGGGGGCCAGCGCTGTGGCTCAGCAGCTGAACGCCCTGCCTGCAGTGCCGGCATCCCATATGGGCGCCGGTTCTCGTCCCGGCTGCTCCTCTCCCAATCCAGCTCTCTGCTACGGCCTAGGAAAGCAGCAGAAGATGCCCCAAGTCCTTGGGCCCCTGCATTCACGTGCGAGACCCAGAAGAAGCTCCTGGCTCCTGGCTTCAGATCGGTGCAGCTTCGGCCGTTGCCCCCATCTGGGGAGTGAACCATCAGATGGAAGACCTCTCTCTCTCTCTCTCTCTCTCTCTCTCACTGCCTCTCTTCTCTCTGTGTAACACTGACTTTCAAATAAATAAATAGGTCTGTAAAAAAAAGCAGCCTGCTGTAGTGTTAGCGAATGTCGAGTCTTGCCCGTGGTAGCCTTGGCAGTTGGAATACAAATGGTTTGATGGGCCTTATGTGGCCTTGGGCGGAGCATTCCCATCCTGTGTGCTAATTAAGTCCTCCCAAAAATTGAGCGTTTTCAGCCCTTATATCTGCAGACAGTTTTTCTTCTCCGTTTTCCCGATCCTATCCTAGCCTTTGAAATACATGCATTAAGCCTTTTCACACTGTCTAGTCCAGCACCGATGTCCCATTCCTTTGTATTGTGGTCCCATTGGGTTTCCCCGAGTACGCGAGTTCTGTTAACCTGGTCATAACCAGCTTGTCATCTGCTCCCTGCTACTTAAACCATCCCGTGATGTCTCTTCCCTTTAGATACTGTGTTTTCCACTTCCAGACCTCAGAGTTGGTGCCTTTCACTAGTTCCTTTTTTCTGCACCAATGTTTCCCGGCTTTAAAATTCAGTATTATTCCCTTGGAGCATTTTCACGTTTTATGCTTTTACCTTTTACATGTGACGTTTAGATTTTTATACTACACACTTGACTATGTGTGAATGGTGACAGAAACAAGGTCCAAAGTGTCAGTTCACTTAGTGCATAGAATCCGCACATTGAGTTATTCATTCACCTGATCACCCACTCAACTAGCTTCCACAGTGTGCTTACCATGTCAGAAATCATTCTAAGTCCTGGGGATTTCGAGACAAATGAGAAACAGTCCCTGTTCTCAAAGTCCTGCCAAAGTGGTAAGCAGGAGTGGGTATGAAAAGGAACTGGAGAATGTAACTCACTTGGATGGTGGAAGGTGGAGTACACAGTGTAGAGAGAAGGCAAGTGGGCAAGTCCTCCTGGAAGAGCCGGGAGGATCTTCACAGGGAAGATGACCCTTCCTGTGGGCATAGAGGAGCCTCAAGATCGTCAGGGGCATGTCCCATGGGCCAGTGGACAGTGGGATTTGGAGGGCATGAGGCACTGGGCTGGGAAATCTCAACCAGATGGTATTTAGCTTTGAGGAGATTTTGTAAAGCTAGGGGAGTGACTGAGTTCACCCAGACGGTATCAAAGACAGCCTAAGAAGACCAGAAGGCGACAGAGCTTTTCTGTGCTTTCATCCATGAGCAAGCCCTGGGAAGGTCTTGTGAGAGCCAAGAACCATGCCCCAAGCTAAAAGGACACAGGCCCTGGACTCAGGCCGATCTGAGTTCTAATGCTGGTTGTGTGGCCTTGAAAAGACTATGTAAACTCTGCTTATATCAATTCCACACCGTAGCATAGCAGAAAGTACTAGTACCTGCTCTGGGGCTGCTGCCAGGTTTAGACGAGAGCATGTGTTGCTACCCAGTGCCCGGCACATACTCACTCATCATCCGACAGCGGCCTCGGTTAGCAATTCTTTACTGGATTTAAAAGCTAGAGAACTAATTGCCGTCACTAGGTTGTAGCACAGAAGACTCCATGCATTCAGTAAATAGTTAAGAATTAGCAAAAGATAGTTGGTGCAGCATGCCTCAGCCAGCTGGCCCCTGGGTCGGGACGGGCCAGCCCCTGGGAGGCCAGGAGGATCTGCTGAAGCTTACAAGGTTTCTTATCACAGGAAGAACATGTTCTTTGGCCTTTAGATGTTTTTCCATTCACACCAGAAACAACGTTCTGAAGTTGGGATTTAGCAAGTCTTTCTGTGTTGTCTCCTAGGGCAGGGAGTCCTGCTCCGTCTCTGTAGCCGCCTGCTCTGTTCCTGAAACCGTGGGGGTCTTCCCTCTACAGACTACCTCCATGAATCGGAAGGGAAAAGGCTGGTTTTCTTTTGTGCCACCTCTCACATGGGACACAGGGAATCTGCTAGGCTGCAGCTGGCCTGCTGTCTTCTCCAGGGAGAAAAGAAAAATTGACATGGGTCCCCTGCAGTTTGCCTAGTCATAAAGAAATTATTTTGCAACCTGAGAGCTGATGCTAGGTGCTAGGGGGTGGCATTTAAAGTGTGCAGAGGGGAAGAAGGGCTTCCAGTGTTCTAGAACACCATGAGGTAACTGTGATCTACAGCAATTTATTATATGCTCAAAATCAGGAGAAATGCTTGATGGCTCCCAAGACATACAGCAGATAGCTGATGAGATGAAAAACTAATTCCCCTTCATTGTTCATCACAGGTTGCAAATGATAATACTGTAACCATTTAAGAAATACAAACACCACCGCGTAGATAAAATTTTACAATTAAAAATAAAAACACAAGGAGGAGATGCCTTGGTCTAAAACACCAGAGTTGAGTTGACGTCTTCCTGGGGATTACGAAGAGCAAAAGGGGTGCTTTCAAAACAGTCCAACCCGGGGCCCATGCTGTGGCACAGCTGGATAAAGCCTGGCCTGCAGTGCCAGCATTCCATATGTGCGCCGGTTCGAGGCCAGGCTGCTCCACTTTCAATCCGGCTCTCTGCTATGGTCTGGGAGAGCAGAGGAAGACGGCCCAGGTCCTTGGGTCCCTGCACCCGAGTGGGAGGCCCGGAAGAAGCACCCGGCTCCTGGCTTCGGATCGGCTCAGCCCTGGCTGTTACAGTCATTTAGCAAGCAAACCAGCAGATGGAACACCTCTGTCTCTCCGAACTTACCTCTCTCTGTAACTCTGTCTTTCCAATAAATAAAATAAATCTAAAATAAATCCAGTCCAGAATTTCATGTGGAATCAAAGTTGTGTTGCTGGCTATTTTCTCCATGTCACTTTCCTACTATTCACAACCTAGGAGGCAGCTCAGGTAGCAGGTCCCTGCCACTCATCTGGGACACCAGGATTGAGTTGCCAGGTGCCGGCTCAGCCTCCCCCAGCTCTCCCTGCTACGGGCATTTAGGGAGTCGTTATAGGAGCCCACCCTTGGTTTGCTTTCTCTCTCTCTCTCTCTCTTGCTCGCTCTCGCTCCCTCTCGCTCCCTCTCTCTCTCTCTCTCACATTCTGGATGATTATCACATTAAAATAAATACATACGTAAATACAAGATTGAACATACAACCTGTTAGGAACATAAATCATGCTCATCGTGTAGCTTTTCTTTTTCTTTCTTTCTTTCTTTTTTTGACAGGCAGAGTTAGACAGTGAGAGAGAGACAGAGAGAAAGGTCTTCCTTCTGTAGGTTTACCCCCCAAATGGCCACTACAGCTGGCGCGCTGCGCTGATCCGAAGCCAGCAGCCAGCTGCTTCTCCTGGTCTCCCATGGGGTGCAGGGGCCCAAGCACTTGGGCCATCCTCCACTGCCTTCCTGGGCCACAGCAGAGAGCTGGACTGGAAGAGGAGCAACCGGGACAGATTCGGGCGCCCGAATCGGGACTAGAACCCCGGGTGCCAGTGCCGCAGGCGGAGGATTGGCCTAATGAGCCGCGGTGCCGGCCCATCATGTAGCTTTTCACACAGGAAGTTTCAGAAGAGAAATTCTAGTGAAAGTAACCAGCTATAAATTCTAGGCCTGAAAAACACAACATATGAAGAAATGTTCAGTGCACGGTCTGAACCTCAGAATGTAGACGGCAGAAGAAAAGGGTCCGAACTGAGTATACATTAGTAGAAATCATCCATTCTGAAGACTGGGAGAACAAAGGATTGCTTTAAATGAAAACAGTAGAACCTCAGTATGCTGGGGAAAAACATAACATGATGTCACGGGCCTGGCCTTGTGCTGCGTTCGACTTAACCAGCACCTGTGACGCTAGCATCTCGTATCGGAGTGCCGGGTTGAGACTTGGCTGCTCGGTTTCTGCCCCAGATCCCCGCCAATGTGCCTTGGAAGGCAGTGGAAGAAGCCCAGATATTGGCCCACGGCCACCCACGGGGGAGACGTGAAAGGAGTTCCTGTCACCTGGCTTCAGCCTGGCCCAGGCCAGCCGTTGGGCCCATCTGGGGAGTGAACCAGCTGATAGAAGACCTCTCTCTGTTTCTTTCCTGGTTTCTGTAACTCTGCCTTTTAAACAAAGAAAGAAATCCTACAAGGTCTCCCAAACGTGCAGAAGCAATCCCACGTGCGTGGAGGAAGAGTGGGGAAGAAGAAAGTCTATTGGAGAAAGAGTGATTGAATCGTCCAGGCTGATGGGATTTACAGACTCAAGAAGCTCCGTGAACCCCTGAGAAGGCCAAGTGCAAGGAGAAGCGACAGGCAGACGCTGCAGGCAGAGTTCTGAGAGCAGAGGACATCGAGGAGCTGTCGAACGCAGTTACAGGGACTCCCACGGCTTCTGGCAGCTCACAATGTGACCGTCACAGTGTCACCTGGGGCTGCCGTCTGCAGACACAACTGGAGCTGAGGGATCCTCTGAGCTCACTGACTTGGCTGTTGCCTGTTTTCTAACGTTTACTTATTTACTTGAGAGGCCGAGGGTGGAGTTACAGAAAGAGAAAGGGAGAGAGAGACAGAGACAGAGAGACAGAGAGAGACAGAGAGAAACAGAGAGAGAGCCCTTCCATGGGCTGGTTCACTCCCCAAATGGTGGCAAGGCCACAGTTGTGCTGATCAGGAGCCAGGAGCTTCTTCCAGGTGGCAGGGACCTGAGCACTTGGGCCATCTTTCACTGCTTCCGCAGGCTTTTAGCAGGGAGCTGGATCGGAAGTGGAGCAGCTGGGACTCGAACTGGCGCCCAGAAGGGATGCCAGTGCCACAGGCAGACGCTTAACCTGATGTGGCACAGAGCCGCCTGATGTCTCCTAGGAGGCTCTGTTCCTCCCCATGTGGGCCTCTCCACAGGGCTTCTGACAGCAGAGGTCCCCACAGAGACACTGACTGTGGGAGAGGGAGGAAGAGAAGCAGGAAGGGGAGAAGTAGACAGAGCAGGGAGAGGAAAAGAAACACTGCAGTTTAAAAAACTTTCCACAGAGAACACTGAAGGCAGAGATGCTTCCCGCAGAGTTCTCAAATCACTCAGGGAATAAATACAGCCGGTGGTGTCCAAAACTCTCCCAGGAAAGTGGGCAGGAAGAATACTCTCAAGTCACACCAGGGGGCCAGCATTCCACTGATGGCAAAACCATACAACAACACACCCAACAGCAAAACCAACACCCGTACTCTTCATGCACACTAGGAGGAGAAGGTTCTTCCTTACCCTGCTAAAAGACATCTGTGAGGGCCCGGCGCTGTGGTACAATGGGTTAAAGCCCTGGCCTGAAGCACCAGCATCCCATAGGGGCACCGGTTCTAGTCCTGGCTGCCCCTGTTCCATTCCAACTCTCTGCTGTGGCCTGGGAACGCGGTAGAAGATGGCCCAAGTCCTTGGGCCCCTGCACCTGCGTGGGAGACCCGGAAGAAGCTCCTGGCTCCTGGCTTTGGATCGGCGCATCTGGGGAGTGAACCAGTGGATGGAAGGCCTCTCTCTCTGTCTCTACCTCTCTGCGGAATTCTGTCTTTCAAATAAATAAAAAATAAAAAAGACATCTGTGAGAAACCCTCAGTTAACATCACACACAAAGGGGGCAGCTGAGTGCTTCCCCCCTGCAAGCAGGAACAAGTCAGGACTATGCCCTGTAACACCGCCTGATCAACCTTGTGCTGGAGGTGACAGCAGGAAGATTAAGCCAGGAGCAGAAATGCAAACCATCCCCACTGGGGAAGAAGAAGCAGTTCTTCACGTCCTTCACAGAGACATGATTCTCCCCATAGAAAATCCAGCGATGGCATCCACAGGGAAGCTACTGGAACTGCCTTGGGAGGGTTTCTCTACTACAGGATCCTACAAGAGGACTTCAGAAAGTTTGTGGCGGACCGGAATTGAGAGATAAGCTTATTTGGGTGCAAAAAAATGTGAAAGCCATGCACATTTTTTCCATTCAAGATAAGCATTTTCCGTGAGCTTTCTGAAGATCCCACATGAGCATGGATTTCAATTTCTTTGTACCAAAAACCTTGTCTTTGAGCTCCAGTTTCCGGCAAGCTTTTCAAAGTACCCTAACTGTATTTTTTATACTGGCAGTAACAATTAGAAAGTAAAATTTCACAAAACTGTAGCACGGGGTTTGTTGTGGCCCAGCAGGTTAAGCCACTGCTTGGGCGCCTGCCTGTATCAGAGTGACTATGATGGAACCCCACCCCACTGCTGTCCAGCCTCCTGTTACTCTACCCTGAGAGACAGCAGGTGAAGCCTTCAGAACTCTGCCACTCACGTGGGAGACCTGGATGGAGTTCCTAGCTGCTGGTTTCAGCCTGGCTGTCACAGGCATGTGAGGAGTGAATCAGAAGATGGAAGGTATCCCTCTCCTCTCCTCTCCCCTCTCCCCTCCCCTCCCCTCCTCTTTCCTCCCCTCCTCTCCCCTCCCCTCTCCCCTCCCCTCCTCTCCCCTCCCTCCCCTCCTCCCCTCTCTCCTACTCTCCCCTCCCCTCCCCTCCTCTCCTCTCCCCTCCCCTCCCCTCCTCTCCTCTCCCCTCCCCTCCTCCCCTCTCCCCTCCTCTCCTCTCCCCTCCCCTCCCCTCCTCCCCTCTCCCCTCCCCTCCCCTCCTCTCCTCTCCCCTCCCTTCCCCTCCTCCCCTCTCCCCTCCCCCTCCTCCTCCCGTCCTCTCCCCTCCTCTACTATATTATCCCGTCATACCACTCCCCCATATTTACCCAGGATACACGTATGTAAAGACTTGGACATTAATTTGCATAGAAGTCTTATTGTTGCAGCCTCAGACTGGGAATAGCCCAAATGCCCATCAGTGGATGAGTGGAGAAATGCATTTTAGCACATGCATCAGTGGGGTGTTATCCAGTGGTAAAAAGGAATGAACTTGATAGGCACATCACTGTGGATGGATCTCTGCCGCGGTTTCCATGTGTGCACCTCGCCAGAACTCCTATGTGGGAACTTAAACCTGAAGGTGACAATATGAAGAGGCAGGGCTTTGGGAAGTGTTCGATTCATAAGAGATTAACGACCTAGTAAAAGAAGCCTCGGAGGGCTTCCTGGCCCTTTTTGCCCTTTGTCTCTTCTGCCGCTTGAGGACAAGGAAGGAGGCACCGTTTTGGAAGTGGAGAGCCACCCTCACCACACCCGGCATCTGCTGGCACCTTGAAATTGGACTTCCTGGTGTCCTGGTTATGTGAGCAATAAATTTCTGTTCTGTACTTTGTAAATCACCCAGTGCTTTAGCGTGTGCTGTTGCAACAACCCAAGATTGGGAAATTAACTTCCTCTGACTTCTAAAGGTTGGGAAGTCCAAGATCAAGGGGCTGGCATTTGGTGTCTGATAAGAGCCTTCTTCCTGTGTCCTCTACAGAGGGGGAGCATGTGTCCTCACAACGAGGGGCTGTAACGGGGGTTGCTAGGGTTGTTGCCAGATCCCTGATTGTGGGTGCCGAGGGGGAGAGCAGGGTCCTCATATTTCCCCTCTTGGCCAAGCTATTTCTGTATTCCTTTCCGTAGGCTTCCCCTGGGGTCCTGCAAGTGGAGAAGGTAGGCATGTGGCCTTATAGGGGTGGGACCCTCACTTGGGCAGTCTCCTTGTGAGTCAGACCCCGGCATGCAGTGACATGAAGGAATGCAGATGTGTTCCTACCCGCTGTCATTGAAGCAGGATTGAGAAACACATGCCTGCCTTTTCTGCTTTGTGTTAGTAACCCTAATGCTTGGTGCATCACGACAATTCTAGAAATGGGATCAGATCACTGTGACCATGCATACAGCGTTTCCCAGAATGTTTTCTCACCAAGCCCTCATGAGCTATAATGGGGATGGTCTAAAAGACAAAAGCAGGGCACTGAATTGATTGAGGAAGCTCTTGCAGGAATTAAATCTCCCAAATCTGTCTTGCTTCTTGGTCTTCCCAAAGAATAGTTTTTTTTTTTTTTAAGATAGCTTTTTAAAATTTATTTGAGAGAGAGAAATGGAGAGAGATACTTTCATTCATTCATTAATCCCCCAAATGTTCACAATGGCTGCAGCTGCGCCAAGCCAAAGTTAAGAGGTCTATCAGGGTTTCCTACGTAACAGGGGACCAGGGACTTGGGCCATCCTCTGCTGCTTTCCCAGGCACAGTAGCAGGGAACTGGATGGAATCAGAGTAGCCAGGACATGAACTGCCAGCATCACAGGTTGTTGCTTCACCACCTATGTCACAACTCTGCCCCCTCAATAAGTACTTTTTAGTCTGCCCAGGCAAGTCTGTAGTAGTCATTCCTCCAACATGTGGTACTGCATATCTCCTCAGTTCAATGACCTGCAGATTCCAGATTCCAGTCACCACAGATGGTTGCATCCCTGACCCGAGATGTAACACTCCAGCTCTGGTCAAACTAAAGTCCTGTTTTTGTTGCCTATGCTTGTCATTGCACAGATGCAGAAAGTGTTCTCATTGTAGTGTGGACTTCTGACTATTGGCTCATGGAGATGTCATCAAGTCCCCAAGGTCAGTGTTTGATAGCCCTTGCTAACCTACAATTCTTTCATGCTATATTTGTATTTTTTAAATTTCAAGTGTAGGGCTGACATTTATTCATTGTAGATTTTATCTTATCACTCTAGGCTGTTAGGACTTGGCAAGGATTCTGAATTTTTGATCCAGTGTGTGAGTTTTTATCCATTCATTCATTAAAGCAGCTTTTTAAAAAACTTTTATTTAATGAATATAAATTTCCAAAGTACAGTTTGTGGATTACAATGGCTTCCCCCCCATAACTTCCCTCCCACCTGCAACCCTTCCAACTCCTGCTCCCTCTCCCCTTTCATTCACATCATGATTCATTTTCAATTCTCTTTATATACAGAAGATCAATTTAGCATATATTAAGTAAAGCTTTCAACAGCTTGCACCCACACAGAAACACAAAGTGTAAAATACTGTTTGAGTACTCGTTATAGCATTAAATTGTGGGGAGCAACTGAGACTAGACTAAGTTACTCGAATTAAGACTTATTCTATGCATCTGCTCTCCCACAATATGGCGCTGGGAGAGGAGTAAACAGCTTCTATGCAGCTGCCTCTCGCCAACTTGAGTGATGACCTGCAGGAGCTGATCCTGCTCCTGATTGGAGGAGAGCAGCGTACTCGGTGTGTGGGAAGCAGAGTTGGGATTGGTGGAAGAGGACTATAAAGGAGGAGAGGGACAACATGCACCAGGAACACCTGAGGAACATCTGAGCAGCCCCCGAGAGAGCCGGCCGGCAGTGTGCCGCTCCCCCGCGGAAGTGGGGAAAGTGGCAGGGGGAACCGCCCTTCCACGGAGGTGGAAGGGTCGGTAGCCAACCCGGGAAGAACCAGCAGCAAACCCGGGGAGGGCCGAGCAGACAAAAGAACAGCGCAGGGTCCTGTGTCGTTCCTCCACGAAGACGGGGAGCGACATTAAATCACAAAGTACAGCACATTAAGGACAAAAATCCTACATGAGGAGTAAGTGCACAGTGACTCCTGTTGTTGACTTAACAAATTGACACTCTTGTTTATGGCGTCAGTAATCACCCTAGGCTCTTGTCATGAGTTGCCAAGGCTATGGAAGCCTTTTGAGTTCACGACTCTGATCATATTTAGACAAGGTCATAGTCAAAGTGGAAGTTCTCTCCTCTCTTCAGAGAAAGGTACCTCCTTCTTTGATGACCTGTTCTTTCCACTGGAATCTCACTTGTGGAGATCTTTCATTTAGGTCATTTTTTTTGCCAGAGTGTCTTGGCTTTCCATGCCTGAAATACTCTCATGGGTTTTTCAGCCTCAACTATGCCCTGAGATAAGCTTAACTTTCCAAGGAAGTTGAGACAAACTCTCAAGCCTTTCTGGGTATTCCCTGGTGCCTTACCTGATTCTTCTTGTTCCACTTCCACTTTCTTCCCACTTGGGAGCCCCTTGGAGATCTGCTAATATCAGGAGCCATTCACTTCACTTGCCAATCCTATCCCTTGGTGGCTGTTTTCCCATTGGAATAGGTAGCCCTATTTTGTTCTCTTAATTATCTGTAACTCCTTGTTTGACATGCTTTTGACCACTGTTTTGTTGCAACCTGGTGTTCATAACACCTTTTTTACACCTACTGCTTCCCACATCATAGGGACGAGGAGATACAGATGCACAGAACTAAAAGCAGGGCCAAATATCTAGCTAGAAGCCTCTCAGATGATGGTTCTCCTTACTTGTGATATATCCTTTAGAGTTTATAAAAAAGAACAATAGACATCACTCATAAAGAACATAATATCTAGCCATGATAATGTATCTGTCAGATTTCTGACTGCAGGGAACACCTTTGATCAAGGGCTCTGGTTGCTGTGCTCTCAAGTCTATTATCACATTTGTATTGAGGAAATTGCTCCCCATCAATGACTGAGTGCTACTGGGATACTAAGGCTGCTTCCTAGGAGGCAAGGGACTCTTCTGACAGCTATCTCTGGCTTGAAGACTCCCTCACAACCTGAACTCATCTTGTGATTGCTCCTCTATTGAAGATGGTTCCACTGAATGTTTTTTTCCATTTGTCCCTCTTTTCCACTTGGAGTATGATCTGCAGAACTGACACCGTTGACAGCTTCTTCTGTATCTCTCTCTACTTTCTCTTCCAGGTGTTTTCTCTAACAAATGTCTTGCATATATTATGTGCCTTCTCCTTGAGGACACTGACTAAGCATCATGCTAAGAGATTTATGTTCATTTACTTCATTAGTCATTATAGCCAACTATGAGGTAGAGTGTGGCATAATTTCCATTTAAAGTGGAAGGAGGGAGGCATTTAGCCTAGCAATTAAGGACACCTGAGTGCTGTATAAAAGTATCTGAGTTCAATACTTGGCTCTGGCTCTTGATTCAGTTTCCTACTAGTGCAGTGGTGGTGGCTCAACTAATTTGGCTTCTGCTGTCTATATGGAAAACTCGAGCTGAGTTCCTGGCTCCTGGCTTTGGCTGTTGCATGTATTTGAGGAATTGAACCAGAAGATAAGAGATCTGCCTATCTGACTGTTTCTTTGCCTGTCAAATAGAAAAAAAGTGTTAAAAGAAGAGGAAACAATGAATTATTGTCAACAATATCTTTTCAGATGACAGGGCTGAGAGAGAAAGAGAGACAGAGAGAACGAGAGAGAGAGAGAGAGAGAGAGAGAGAATCTAAAGAGGTTGGATAATCTAGCATCTAGTTCCTTTTCCTTGTCAAAAGGGTCTCCCAGGGGGCATGCTCTAGGGACTGTGTTGTAGAAAATCAGCAGAACTTTGTTGGAGAGAGGGCGACAGACCTGGATGAAGGATGACTGTTGCCTGGGAAACAAGAGCATCAGGGCATATAAGAATGTGCCCACCATGTGGAATCACATGAGTGAGATGAATGCAAGGAAGGCTCCAACCTGCCATAGTGATGAGGAAAACCCAGGTTTCTGAGTCATCTTCCCTTAGGCAAGTAATGGTTTGGATTTCCTATGACAATGGAAATGCAAGCTCTGTGTGTGTAACTTATGCATTATACCAGGCAGTATTTACAGACTGAGTACTTTATGCTTGCCCAGCATGGGGATCTGGGTGTAAAGGCCCCTGTTTGTTCTGTGATGCAGAACAAACCACAAGCAAGTAAGATAATTTATTCTAATTTCAGATTGTCGCTCCCCCTCTTCGTGGAGGAACGACACAGGACCCTGCGCTGTTCTTTCGTCTGCTCGGCCCTCCCCGGGTTTGCTGCTGGTTCTTCCCGGGTTGGCTACTGTCCCTTCCACCTCCGTGGAAGGGCAGTTCCCCCTGCCACATTCCCCACTTCCGCGGGGGAGCGGCACACCGCCGGCCGGCTCTCTGGGGGCTGCACAGGTGTTCCCCTTAGATGTTCCTGGTGTATGCCGTCTCTCTCCTCCTTTATAGTCCTCTTCCACCAATCCTAACTCGGCTGCCCACACGCCGAGTACGCTGCTCTCCAATCAGGAGCAAGTCCTACAGTTTATTGGCTGAACTGGAGGCAGCTGTGTAGAAGCTGTTTTCTCCTCTCCCAGCGCCATATTGTGGGAGAGCAGATGCATAGAATAAGTCTTAATTCCAGTAACTTAGTCTAGTCCGAGTTGCTCCCCACACAGATAGTGATAGATACTCCTACAAGAACAGGGTGATGTGTTAAGATGTTGAAGGAATAGGGGGGAGGGGTACTTTAAACTGGGTAGTCAAGGAAGCTTTCTTGTTGGGTTTGCTGTTGCTGGCAGCCAAGTGCGATCTCAAGTGAAAAGATGGTATTTAAAGTCATGGGACTGGGGCTAGCTTTGTGTCGTAGTGGGCTAAGCCTCTGCCTGCAGTGCTGGAATCCCACATGTGCACCAGTTCAAATCCCAGCTGTTCCTCTTCCAATCCATCTTTCTGCTATGGCCTGAGAAAACAGTGGCCCTCAAGTGCTTGGGCTCCTGCACCTGCATGGGAGACCCGGAAGCAGCTCCTATCTCCCGGCTTCATATCAGCTCAGCTCCAGCTGATGCAGCCATCTGGGGAGTGAAGCAGCAGATGGAAGACCTTTCTCTCTGTCTCTTACCTCTCTGTGTCTGTAACTCTACCTCTCAAATAAGACAGAGGTTATGGGGTTGACTGAGATAACATAGCTCAGTAGTTCTCAATTATAAAGGTGCATCAGAACAACCAGAAGGGCTTGTTGAAACTCAGGCTGTGGGACTCTGCGCCCAGGTTTTCTGATTCAGCATGTCTGTTGTAGGGCCCACAAATTTGCTTTGCCTTTCAGCTCCTGGAGTATTTTAATGCTCTTGGTGCCACTGTTGGAGAACTACTGCCCTTGGGCATGAGCATAGTTGGGAATATGATTGAAAACTAAGCCTAGATTTAGAGGTTAGGAGTATGAGAAGGTGTAGATGACGTTGAAAGAAAAACAGGAGGCTGTGATGTTACTAAAGTCAGGGGAAGGTGATAGTTTGAAAGAAGCAAGAGGGATCAACTACACTGAATGCTACCAGTTTGAGAACTGAGAAATTATATTGGATTTAGTAAGAGAAAACTAATTGGTTATTTTGGTAATAACACTACAATGATAGATATATACTGAAGTCTTTTTTTTTTTTGACCGGCAGAGTGGACAGTGAGAGAGAGAGACAGAGTGAAAGGTCTTCCTTTGCCGTTGGTTCACCCTCCAATGGCCGCTGCGGCTGGTGTGCTGCGGCCGGTGCGCTGCAGCCGGCGCACCACGCTGATCCGCTGGCAGGAGCCAGGTACTTATCCTGGTCTCCCATGGGGTGCAGGGTTTGGGCCATCCTCCACTGCACTCCCTGGCCACAGCAGAGAGCTGGCCTGGAAGAGGGGCAACCAGGACAGAATCCGGCGCCCCGACCGGGACTAAAACCCAGTGTGCCGGCGCTGCAAGGCGGAGGATTAGCCTAGTGAGCCACGGCGCCGGCCCTAGACTGAAGTCTTAATACACTGCCTTAATGGAATATCAGGAGGGGAGGAGGGAAACACAGGGAGGGGCAGAAGCCCTTCCAAGGAGCTTTGTTCTGCAAAGGGAGAAAATGCAAGTTTGAGTGGGATCTGGAATAAAGTGAGGCTACTGCTTTTGGATGCAGGCAAAATTCATGTATTAATATGTGTACTGATATGATCAACTGAGATGAGAAGGGTGTGGGGAATGGTAAGTTTGAAGAGAGGAGATCATGAGAAATAGCCAAGTGAGAGAGTGAATTGACCAGAAAAATGGAGGATTTCTGGGTGGCCCTAAGGAGCTACTTGATGTGAATGGCAGTTGGAAGGTTGCATTGGGGTCTGCCCAGGTGAATATGATCTGAGGAGAGCAGACCAGGGAATAATTATAATGCTGTCAGGATTGGGAACAATGAGAAGGTGGGAGATTCAGTAGTGGAGCTGAGTAATTGTTGGGAAACTGAGTGTGTAGGAAAGCTAAAAAGGGCAGCCAGAGAGTAGAAACTTTGGCATCAGTTGTTGGTAGTTAGAATCAAGGGATGTGACCATGGCAATGGATGACTGAATTTACATGACCGAAAAAAAATCTTAGGAGTTGAGAGAGGCAAGAGGCTAAGGTTTAGATATGGCTTCAGTTTTTCCCCCAAGGGTGAGCTGTTAAAAAAGTGAGCTCTGGCCGGCACTGCAGCTCAATAGGCTAATCCTCCGCCTGCGGCACTGGCACACCGGGTTCTAGTCCCAGTTGGGGCACCGGATTCTGTCCCGGTCGCTCCTCTTCCTGTCCAGCTCTCTGCTGTGGCCCGGGAGAGCAGTGGATGGCCCAAGTGCTTGGGCCCTGCACCCACATGGGAGACCAGGAGAAGCACCTCGCTCCTGGCTTTGGATCAGCGTGGTGTGCCAGCCACAGCATGCTGGCCGCAGCGGCCACTGGGGGTTGAACCAACGGAAAAGGAAGACCTTTCTGTTTCTCTCTCTCACTGTCCACTCTGCCTGTCAAAAAAAAAAGTGAGCTCTACCCTTGAATCACTCTCTGGCTTTCTGTTTTGAGATGTGGTCTCTTTCTCCCACATGCGCTCCTGTCATTATGATGACATCTGCCATTAGGCACTTGTCAGACTGAAACAACTGGACCATCTGATCTTGCATTTTTGGCCTTCATAACTGTGAGCTAAATAAAACTATTTCCTTTAAAGGATAGAAAATAATGGGGAGGTGAGCCAATAACTGCAATGTGGTTGGGGCTCTAATCCTATGGCAGGTGTTCAAGGGGGATGGGGTTTGGAAGCAGGGAAGGCATCAACTCCACCTTCAGGGTATGAGTTGTGTGAGAGGGGAACCAGCCTCTGCCTGAGAAGGCTGCAGAGGAAACAAAGCTACCAGGGTATAGAGGCAGATGGAGAGCATGGTAGAGGGTGAAGATAGGGAGTTTTGTTACCGACAGGCTCCCAAATTCCCCAGCACATAGCTGCAGCCAGATTGGGGGCTATATATGCAGAGCCTTATGCAAGAGGATATTCTGGCTAATTAGGAATAGACTAGGTGTATCAGGCTTCTGTGGTGCCTAGACATGTAAAACGCAATGACTTTACTTTGATTTCCTGGAAGAAATGAACAACCATATGGAATTAGCACATCATTCTCTCAATAGAGTCAAGGACAGGGAGAAGGAGTTCTCTATGATTTATGTGGCTTTATATAATTTTGTGTATTTGTACTCATTTGAGAGAGACAGAGGGGGAATCTTCCAGATCAGGCTGAGTTTCCACCATGGGAGTATGGACCCAAGTACTTGAGCCATCACTGCTACCTTTTAAGATGTGCGTTAGCAGGAAGATGGATCAGAAGCAGAGAAGCCAGGTCTTGAAGCAGCACTCCAATATGGGATGCTGGCATCCCAAGCACTAACTTAAACCACTGTACTGAATGCCCATCCCTATATGGCTATAAAAAGCAACAATGATTGAGTTGTACTGACTTGGTAGCAGTTTGAAGAGAGAATCCAGATAGATAGCTCATAATACAGGGCAAAACCAGATTGGCTCCAATTCTAAACTCTAATGCATTTCTTGAATGTTCCATTGTATCTGCAAGGTTGAGGTTGAGCTAAGCGAGTACATTGTAAGGGGAGGGGGCAAGAGCCACTTATGCTCTGGGCCAAAGAACCTAGCCTGAGCGAGGAGGGGAGCAGTCATGCATAGGTTATCAGATGAAAACACAATGTCCAATTAAATTTGGATATGAATATGATGTATTATACAAAAATAGTTGTGATTATAGGAAATTAAAATTTGACTGGGCTTCCAACATTTTTATTTGCAAAATCTTGTAATCTTAGTCATGTAGTCTGATGGCATGCACTTCAAAGGAATTGTGTATTTTTTTCTATGGAAGATGAAGAATGATCTGGAAGCAGCAATTAAGAACAAGGAGGGCACTTATGCCACATCCAGGCCCTGTAGTACAAGAAGGGTGGATGGGAATACCCCTGCAATGGAGAGATCAGAGGATGCATTATCTTAGGGTGGGGGTTGGGGAGCCTTATTTCCGTGACATTAAGCAAGGGAGCCACAGAAGGAAGTTTTCAGGAATGTCAGAGGGTGCAACGCTGAGGGACTATATGTAGCAAGACAAGAGGTTCTTACCAGCAGGATGCCAGCTACTGTAGAACTTTCTCAAAAAAATTACTTGGAGGTTTGTCTCATTTGGGGAGAGACGGGCTTAGCCACAGCTCATAGAGAACTATTCTTCCTCTGTAGCCTAGCACGGTGTCTACCCAAAGCAGTGGATACCAAACATAAGCAGAATCCCGCCAAGTGGCATTGCCTTGCCTAGGCACCTGCAATGAAATCTTACTGATGATCAAATCTAAACTTTCTTTCAGATCTCTATTCTTGTTGAAAACAAATGACCATAGTCATATGCATTTACTTCTGCACTCTCAATTCTATTCCACTGATCTATATGTCTAGATTTATGGCAGTGTCACCCTTAAAAGTGATTTATTTTGAAAGGGGGAGAGAGTGTGTGTGCGTGATAGCACACTATCTTCCATCTGGTGCTTCACTCCTCAAATACCCACAAGTCAAGGCTGGGCCAGGCTGAATCCAGAAGCCAGGAACTCCATCCTGGTTTCCCACATGGTTGGCAAGGGCCCAAATATCCAGGAATTGAACAGGCATTCTGACACAGGATGCCCATCAATAGTGAAAACTTAACCCACTGCACCACACCAGCCCTTGCTTGGTGTTTCTGATGTCCACTTCAATGAAAGTTCTTAACTGAGATCTAGACACTGGATGGGGGCTACAGTTTTATATTGTAACTGCTAACATCAACCTTGATTACCAGCTCTTATTTGTGTTTTTATAAAAAAAAAAACAAGTAATTGCTCCATGTAGACCCTGGAATACTACTATCTATAACATTGTCACAGATCCCTGTTAGTCAATGAGCCCAATCTCATCCTGATCTTGCTAATATGGGAATGATGCCCAACTTGGACCCTGCTATTCAAGAATTCTGTCATCTCCCATGATTGCCAGTTCCATGGTAGTGACACTTGTTTCCAACCACTGTTTTCAAGGGAGAGTCAACAGAGAGCTTTTCAAAGATGCCAATGTTGCTTCATCAGCACATTTCTTATTGTAGCAGTGTGTTCTCTGCCCTCCAAAGGAACAGAATTAAGACCTATATTTTATGTAATAAATCATACCTAAAACAGTACCCCATGCCCTTGCACATACTTACCAATTTGTCCATATTCTGTTGAGGCAGTTTCCATATTTTTGTCATTCACTACAGAATGTTGTTCAAATATAAAGGCACCATTCCAGCAGGATATTAGGCCATCCTCAAGACATGGAACCTCAAGTCCCAGCTCTGCTCCCAGGTAAGTAAGTTCTCCCTTAGGTATATATTGTATCCATTTTGCTGGTTCAACGTCCTCATAAATCCATTCCCACATATGTTATCCCAGTTCATATAATGATATATCAAAGTAAATATTATCAGGTCCTGCAGTTCATCTGAATACAAGGCATCTCACCCAAACAGAAACTGTATTTTCCTCCAGTATTTTGATGTACTGTGACTTTACCTACTCATACTTTACCCTAGTCAGTTCCATAGCAATGAAAGTTAGCAGGCTGGATGCCACGACAATAAACATCTTCTGAGGTGGCTTCTGTAGATGAGGTCTTTGCAGGTCTCCAGGAACAAGGAGATTGCTAGTTAATTACCAAAGGTTAGGGTATTGCTAATGCCCAGATGAGAGCTCAGAGGATTCTAGATATTTAATATTCCAATGCTCACCACTCATTCCTTGTCAGGTCTATGCATTGATGTAAACACCTGTGAACACTGTGCATGTCATCACTGTGCAGACATTGAACCAATAAGATCAGGGTCTGATATTCAGCACTCTTCCCTACAACCAGAGGATAGGGGGTCTCCTTATCCAATGAATTAAGATAGATGACAATTGGGACTTTCCCATCAGACACATTCACCTGTGATAGAGACCCGGCTTAGGGCAATGGTAGAGTGACTCTAACAACTGCTCAGGCTGGAATGAATCTGAGAAGCCACAGAGCCACCAATCCATAACAACGGCCCCAAAGCCTCGCAATGACCAAGATTCAAAGCGGAGCAGAAAAGAGGTTTGTCAAGGGCTCATCTGCTTCTCTTAAAAAAAAAAAAAGGCTTCAGTATAAATGACATCCAAGGAAGACTATGTCCCCTTTCTTCATTCCAACATACACCTATCATACACCTGTAACACAGGGAATTCTGGGATGCTGGGTTCACATAGAAAATTAGCACATGACATTGATAAATATTTCTCACCCACAGGATGAACGAGTGCAACTTAGTCATGTTACAACTTAGATTGTTACTTTGGTCATCAAATTCCCATCACTTTCTATGGCACTGGCAGTTTATTTCCATAGAAAAACCTTAACTTACACCTCACTTGCTCTCCTCACCAATGAATGAGTGAATATGCAGTAACAAAATATCAGAAACATGAGACACACAGGGCTTCATAAGAAAGTTGCTGGGTGGTAATTCTGAACCAGGAGACACAGTGTTAGAGAAAATAAAGTGTGTTTTTCTCAGTGTATGAGGTCCATTCACACATTGGAGGTGGTGTCGTCATAAAAACTCATACTTCATGAAGATGGTGGAATAGTGGCAGGATGGTCCAACACACATGAGGCAATTTTTTAAAAATTTATTTGACAGAGTTAGTGAGAGAGGGAGACAGAGAGAAAGGTCTTCCTTCCATTGGTTCACCACCTCAAAATGGCTGCTATGGCCAGAGCTATGCCAATCCGAAGCCGGGAGCCAGATGCTTCTCCCCGGTCTCCCATGCGGGTGCAGGGGCCCAAGCACTTGGGTCATCCTCCACTGCCTTCCCGGGCCACAGCAGAGAGCTGGACTGGAAGAGGAGCAACTGGGTCTAGAACCCAGCACCCATATGGGATGCTGGTGCCGCAGGTGGAGGATTAACCAAGTGAGCCATGGCATCGGCCCCAGAGGCAAAATTAATATTTAAAAAGGAGAGAAACTACACACCTAAGATAAAGCCATGGGAAGTCCATAGTGGGAGACCCAGTGAAAAAAATGGAGTTGGTCCAGGTCCACACTGAAAGAGCAAATAAGGCTTAAAAAAAAAACAGCAGAGACTTGGACCTGGGGAGAATGCTGGCCCCAGCAGACCAGACAGGGGGCTACTGCCCCCACCTCCTGTGCCTGTGCCCAGAAATAGTGGGTGTCGCCTCACCCCCCACCCAGTGAGGGCCACAACAATTCAGAAGAATTCCATCCCCCTCCATGCAACCTTGCAAGTGGTTCCAAGCCAGTTGCCCAGTTGCCCTGCAACAGGAGGGGAAGCCACGCCTATGGGAATCTCCTATCTGCCCACCACCATCGAGAACTTAGCCAGGCTCTAGTGGGCCAGAGCTCTGCACGCCTGCGACCCATAGACCTACCCAGAGAAAAGAAGCCACCCTCAGAGCTGAGTCTGAGAAAAAAGGTGGCTAAGCCCTGGGCAACTACAGAGCACTTCCGCATGGCCCCCACACTCCTCAGTTACCTACAGCAGCTCATAGCAGAGGGAACTGTGCTCACAGGAAAGACTCCACATATCAAAGGTGTAGGTCATTAAGCAGTACAAAAGAGTGCTGAGCACATTGGTGACTAACTCCAGGGCAACCCACAGATGTGAGGATGGGGGTAGGTCACACCAACAGAGGTAACCATTCTCTTCCATCCAGATGACCAGAGATCTACCAAGCCAAACAGGGTTCTTACCTTGTATACTTGCCTCACCCTGGAATACTGAACAGAGCACCCTGGCCACACCCAGCACACACCTCTTGGTACTCACTGAAAGTATAGACGTCTCACTAAGCCATGGAGACACAGACCAAAGATAAAAACCACCAGACAATAAAAAAAAAACTACACAAATACTG
The DNA here is from genome assembly GCF_964237555.1 of Oryctolagus cuniculus. Taxonomy (NCBI): domain Eukaryota; kingdom Metazoa; phylum Chordata; class Mammalia; order Lagomorpha; family Leporidae; genus Oryctolagus; species Oryctolagus cuniculus. Next base: position 131,671,831 of record NC_091453.1, on the reverse strand, counting down.
AGAAACAAAGGAAGAAATGTAAATAAAGACAACATTATGAGCACCCCAAAGGAACATTACAATATTTCAATATTAGAAGGTGAAGATGAAGAGATTGAGGAAATGAAAGAAGTGGAATTTAGAAAACTAATCATCAGATCACTTAGAAGCAATCAGAAGAAAATTCATGAACTAAAGAAAAACTATATATGATATGAATGAAAATTTCTTCCATGAAATTGAGATATTAAAGAGAGATAAGAATGAAATACAAGAAATGAAGAATTCAATAGAACAAATAAAAATGCAGTGGAAAGTCCCAACAACAGAGTAGATGAGGCAGAAGAAGGAATTATCTTAACAAGAAGACAAATCTCTGGAAATTTTACAACCAGACTAAAAACAACAAGAAAAAATTAGAAAACTAAAAAATACTTGGAGATCTACAAGATACTATCAAACGACCCAACATATGAATCCTAGGAGTTCCTAAAGACATAGAAAGAGACAAAGGAGTAGAAGGCCTTTTTAATGAAATAATAGAACACTTTCCCAATTTGGAGAAAGGGTCATCCAAGTATAGGAAGCACAAAGAACTCCCAATAGACACGACCAGAAAAGACCTTCACCACCACACACTGTAATAAAATTTTTCACAGTAAAACATAAAGAAAAGATTCTAAAATACGCACTAGAGAAATGCCACATTACATTCAGAGAAACCCCAATTAGACTCACAGCGGACATCTTATCAGAAACCCTATAGACTAGGAGAGAATGGCAAGATATATTTCAAGTGTTAAGAGAAAAAAACTGTCAACCCAGAATACTGTACCCTGCAAAGCTCTCATTTATGAATGAAGGTGAAATAAAGACTTTTCGTAGCAAACAGAAATTGAAAGAATTTGTCACCACCTGCCTTGCCCTACAAAAAATGCCCAAGGATGTGCTACACATAGAAACAGGAACATAATTACGAAAGAAGGTGAAGGCAGAACATCACCCAGTGAAAGTACACAGGAAACCCAAAGTAAAAAAAAATAGGGGGCCGGCACTGTGGTGTAGCAGGTAAAGCTGCTGCCTGCAGTGCCGGCATCCCATATGGGTGCCAGTTCAAGTACCGGCTGCTCCACTTCTGATCCAACTCTCTGCTATGGCCTGGGAAAGCAGTAGAAGATGGTCCAAGTCCTTGGGCCCCTGCACCCGTGTGGGAGACCTGGAGGAAGCTTCTGGCTCCTGGCTTTGGATTGGCACAGCTCCGTCCATTGTGGCCAATTGGGGAGTGAACCAGCGGATGGAAGACCTCTCTCTCTGCCTCTCCTCTCTCTGTGTAACTCTGCCTTTCAAATAAATAAATAATAAAAATAAGACTATTAAAAGAAATATGGCAGGGCAAAATCATTACTTAACAATAGTTACATTCTTAGTTACCTTGAATGTAAATGGCTTCAACTCTCCATTTAAAAGACAGAGACTGGCTGAATGGAGCAAAAAAGCAAACCTATCTATTTGTTGCCTACAAGAAACACATCTCACCAATGATACTCGCAGACTGAAAGTTAAAGGATGGAAAAAGATGATCATGCGAACAGAAACCAAAAAAAGCTGATGTAGCCATCCTACTATCAAACAAAAAGACTTTAACACAAAAACTATTAAAAGAGTGAAAGAAGGGTACTATATAATGATTAAGGGATCAATTCAACAGAAAGATGTAACTATAATTAATGTATATGCACCTAACTACAGGACACTTGGCTATTTAAAAGAAATGTTAATGATTTAAAGGGAGACATGAACTCAAATACAATAGTAATGGGGGACCTCAATACCCTGCTTTCAGCAATGGACAGATATCAACCAGACAGAAAATCAGCAAGGAAGCAACAGAATTAATCAACACTATAGATCAAATGAACCTAACATATATCTACAGAGCTTTCCATCCTACGGCCACAGAATACACATTCTTCTCACCAGTGCATGGAACTTTCTCTAGGATAGACCACAAACTAGCCTATAAAGCAAGTCTCAGCAAACTCAAAAAAATCAAAATCATATCCTGCATCTTCTCTGACCACAATGGAATAAAGCTGGTAATCAGTAACTCAGGAACCCCTAGAAACTTGCAAACACATGGAGACTGAACAACATACTCCTGAATGAACAGTGGGTCATTGAATAAATCAAAAGAGAAATCAAAAAATTTCTGGAAACAAATGAATTGACAACACTCCATATCAAAACTCACAGGCTACAGCAAAAGCAGCGTTAAGAAGAAAGTTTATAGCAATTGGAGAAATTGGAGAGGCACCAAATAAATGAACTATCAGTGCATCTCAAGGGCTTAGAAAAACAACAGTAAACCAAACCCAAAACTAGTATGAAAAAAGAAATAATTAAAATTAGAGTAGAAATCAACAAAATCAAAATGAAAAAAGTAATAGAATAGATTGGCCACACCATGGCTCACTTGGTTAATCCTCCGCCTGCGGTGCCATCATCCCATATGGGTGCCGGGTTCTGGTCCTGGTTGCTCCTCTTCTAGTCTGGCTCTCTGTTGTGGCCCTGGAGGGCAATGGGGGATGGCCCAAGTGCTTGGGCCCCTGTACCTGCATGGGAGACCAGGAGGAAGCACCTGACTCCTGGCTTTGGATCGGCATTTGGGGAGTGAACCAGCAGAAGGAAGACCTTTCTCTCTGTCTCTCTCACTGTCTATAACTCTACCTGTCAAAAAAAAAAAAACTTGTAGCAAAGTTTTAAAAAAAGTAATACAATAGATTAGCAAAATAAAGAGCTGGTTTTTCGAAAAAATAAACAAAATTGGAAAACCATTGGCCCAACTAATATAAAAGGAGGGAGAAGGCCCAAATTAAAAAATTCAGAGATGAAAAAGGAAACATAACAGCAGACGTCACAGAAATAAAAAGAGTTATCAGAAATTATTACAAAGAGCTGCACACCAACAAAACTGGAAACCTAGAAGAAATGGGTAGATTCAAAACTTAAACAGACCCATAACCAAGACAGAGACTGAATCGTAATAAAGACCCTCATAAGAAAGAAAAAGCCAGGGCTGGATGGATGGCTTCACTGCTGAATTCTACCAGACATTTAAAGAACTAACTCCAATTCTTCTAAAGCTATTCAAAACAATCAAAAGGGATGTTATCCTCCCAAATTCTTTCTATGAATCCAGCATCACCTTAATTCCTAAACCTGAAAAAGACACATAAGAGAAAGAGAACTACAGACAAATCTTCCTGATGATCACAGATGCAAAAAAACTCAATAAAATGCTAGCCAATCGAATCTAACAATACATCAAAAGATCATTCACCTGGACCAAGTCGATCTATTTCTGGTATGCAGGGGATGGTTCAACATTCGAAAATCAATGTGATACATCATATTAACAAACTTCAGAACAAAAACCAAATTATTATCTCAATAGATGCAGAGAAAGCATTTACTGGGAATAGAAGGAACATTTCTCAACACAATAAAGAAAATTTATGACAAAACCACAGCCAGTGTCCTATTGAATGGGGGAAAAGCTGGAAGCATTTCAACAGAGATCTAGAACCAGACAAGGATGCCCACTCTTACCACTGCTATTCAATATAGTCCTGGAACTTTTAGCCAGAGCCATTAGACAAGAAAAAGAAATCAAAGGGCTACAAATCGGGAGGGAGGACGTCAAACTATCCCTATTTGCAGATGACATGATCCTATCTATAGAGGGTCTTAAAGACTCCACCAAGAGACTATTGGAACTCACAGAAGAGTTTGGAAATGTAGCAGGATATAAAATCAACAAACAAATATCAACAACCTTTGTATGCACAGACAATTCCATGGCTGAGCTTCTAAGATCAATCCCATTCACAATAGGTACCAAATAATAAAATACATTGGAATAAGTTTAACCAAGGATATCAAAGATCTCTTTGATGAGAATTACAAAACATTAAAGAAAGAAATAGAAGAAGATACAAAAACATGGAAGATTTTTCTGGAACTGGAAGAATTAATATCATCAAAATGTCTATACTATTGGAAGCAATTTACAGATTCAGTGTAATACCAATCAGAATACCAAAGATGTTCTTCTCAGATCTAGAAAACATGATGTTGAAATTCATATGGAAACACAGGAGACTCCAAATAGCAAAAGCAATCTTATACAACAAAATCAAAGGCGAAAACATCACAATACCAGATTTCAAGACATAATACAGGACAGTTATAATCAAAACAGGCTGATACTGGTACAAAAACAAATAGACCAACAGAACAGAACGGAAGCACCAGAAATCAATCTAAGCATCTACAACCGACTTACCTTTGATAAAGGAAATAAAATCAATTCCTAGAGCAAGGACAGTCTCTTCAACAAATGGTGCTGGGAAAACTGGAACTCCACATGCAGAAGCATGAACCAAGACCCTTTCCTTACACCTTACACAAAAATCCACTGAAAATGGACTAAAGACCTAATCTATAACCCAACATCATCAAATTATTAGAGTACATTGTGGAAATAATACAAGACATCATCATAGACAAAGAATTCTTGGAAAAGACCCCAGTGGCACAGGCAATCAAAGCCAAAATTGACAAATCAGATTACATCAAATTGAGAAGCTTTTGCACTGCAAAAGGAAGAATCAGCAAAGTGAAGAGGCAACCAACAGAATGGGAGAAAATATTTGCAAACTATACAACTGATAAAGGATTATAAATTATATATATAAATAGTTCAAGAAACTAAACAACAGCAAAACAAACAATCCGGTTAAGAAATGGGCAAAGGACTTAGACATTTTTCTAAAGAGGAAATCCAGAGGGCTGGCACTGTGGTGTAACGGGTAAGGCTGCCGCCTACAGTGCTCGCATCCCATATGGGCACTGGTTTGAGTCCTGGCAGCTGCACTTCTGATCCAGCTCTCTGCTCTGGCCTGGGAAAGAAGTAGAAGATGGCCTGAGTCCTTGGGCCCCTGCACCTGCATGGGAGACCCGGAAGAGGCTCCCAGCTCCTGGCTTTGGATCAGCCCAGCTCCAGCCATTATGGCCAATTGGGGAATGAACCAGTAGGTGGAAGACCTCTCTCTCTCTCTCTGCCTCTCCTTCTTTCTCTGTGTAACTCTTTCAAATAAATAAATAAATATTTTTTAAAAAGAGAGAGAATAGGTTATCCCAAAGAGAAAAAAAACATTAAAAAAAAAGAGAGGAAATCCAAATGGCCAATAGACACATGAAAAAATGCTTAGGATCACTGGCCATCAGAGAAATGCAAATCAAAACCACAGTGAGGTTTCACCTCATCCTGTTTGGAATGCCTTTCATAGAGAAATCAACAAACAACAAATGCAGGTGAGTATGTGGGGAAAAATGTACCCTAATCCACTGTTGGTGGGAATGCAAGTTGTTAAAGCCGCTATGGAAGACAGTATGGAGATACCTCAGAAATCTGAATATAGACCTACCATATGAATAAGCCATCCCATTCCTGGGAATCTACCCAAGGGAAATGAAATCAGCATATGAAAGAGCTATCTATACCTCCATGTTCACTGCAGCCCAATTCACAATAGCAAAGACATGGAATCAACCCAAATGCCCGTCAACCGAAGAATGGATAAAGAAAATATGGGATATATACACCGTAGAATAATGCACAGCACTAAAGAAAAAATGAAATTTGGTAATTTGCAACAAAATGGATGAAACTGGGAAACATCATACTTATTGAAATATGCCAGTTCCAAAGAGACAAATTTATATGTTCTCCCTGACCTCTGAAAACTAATAGAACACCTAAAAGGCAACCTGTAGAAATTAAATTGACACTTAGAGAAGAAATGACTTTGAACAGCCCTTATCTTGACTTAGGAACAGATTTTTATTCTATATTTTTGTTTTTCTTTTCCTTTTTTCTTTCATACTAATCACTGAACTCTTAACATAGAGTTAACCATATGTGTATAAAGTTAATTGAACATGTATCTTAGTAAAAAATAAGAGTAATAAAGGTAAGAGGAAGAGGGGTGGGAATGCCAGTGGGAGTGTGGACATGGTGGGAAGAAGTACCAAGATCTTAATTAGTAATTGTGAAATATATGAAGTTCATAACTGCAAAAAAGTATAGCTCTGCATACATTCCTATGGACTTACTTGTAAGGGTACAGTTCAAAAACTTGCCTTGGGGGGCCAAATTCCCTTAAGCTGGTTGCTAAAAATAGCAGCTTAAGTGTTAGAAATCAAATAGATAAGATTATCTGGTAAAGTGACCATACAGATAGGAGCAAGTGTTAAAATGATCATATAAATAGAACTAACTGCCTGAAAATAATAGAATTAAAAAGGAGTGAAGGCTTCAATATGGAATGCAGTCCATACAGTCGACTCAGAATGACAATCGCTTTCAGTAGCACTCTGGCCTCAGAATTGTGGGGAGCAACCCGGACTAGACTAAGTTACTGGAATTAAGACTTATTCTATGCATCTGCTCTCCCACAATATGGCGCTGGGAGAGGAGAAAACAGCTTCTACACAGCTGCCTCCAGTTCAACCAATAAACTGTAGGACCTGCTCCAGATTGGAGGACAGCAGCGTACTCGGCGTGTGGGCAGCCGAGTTAAGATTGGCGGAGGAGGACTATAAAGGAGGAGAGAGACGGCATGCACCAGGAACATCTGAGGGGAACATCTACCTGAAGGAACACCTGTGCAGCCCCCGAGAGAGCCGGCCGGCGGTGTGCCGCTCCCCCGCGGAAGTGGGGAATGTGGCAGGGGGAACCACCCTTCCACGGAGGTGGAAGGGACGGTAACCAACCCGGGAAGAACCAGCAGCAAACCCGGGAAGGGCCGAGCAGACGAAAGAACAGCGCAGGGTCCTGTGTCGTTCCTCCACAAAGAGGGGGAGCGACAAGAATCAGCCTTTAAGGCATTGTGATCTAGCTGAAAAGCCCACGAGAACATTTCAGGCATGGAAAGCCAAGACACTCTGGCAAAAAAGTTCTACATAAAGTGCCTCTGTGGGTTAGACCCCAGTGGAAACAAGAAGGATGTACTTTTCTCTGAAGGGAGGAGAGAGCTTCTACTTTGTTTATGGCTTTGTCGAGCTAGTGAATCCAAAAGGTTCTTATAGTGGAGGCAGTTCATGTCAAGAGACTTAGGTGATCACTGACATCATACATAAGAGTGTTAATTATTAAATAAACAATCACTGTGCAACGGCTCTCTGTCCCCAAAGCATTGTATCATGACACTCAATAGTAAAACTTATTCTCAAGAATCACTTCCTGGGGCTGGTGCCGTGGTGCAGTGGGTTAATTCTCTGCCTACAGCACCAGCATTGCATATGAGCACCGATTCTGATCCCGGCTGCTCCTCTTCCAGTCCAGCTCTCTGTTGTGGCCTGGGAAAGCAGTAGAAGATGGCCCAAGTCCTTTGGCCCCTGCACCCATGTGGAAGACCCAGAGGAAGCTCCTGGCTCCTGGCTTCAGATTGGCACAACTCTGGGCGTTTCAGCCATTTGGGGAGTGAACCAACAGAAGGAAGACCTCTCTCTTTCTCTCCCTTTCACTTTCATAACTCTACTTCTCAAATAAATAAATAAATCTTTAAAAAAAGAATTACTTCCTTTTAGTGTATTAAGTGTTTCATAAGTTATAAGTATAAGAGCTCACAAATTATGTATCATTCTTGAGTTCTTCTTTAAAGATAATTTTCTAAAAGGAAAGAAGGGGGTGGAAGGGAGGGGTGAGAAGAAGTGGGGAAAAAGCAAAATCATATTTGAGAAGCACTAACTAAACAGGAAAGGTAAAGGTAGAGGGGTGGGAAAGTGGGTGGGAGGGTGAGTATGGTGAGAAGAATTACTATGTTCCAAATGTTGTATTTACAAGATAGACACATAGAAGAAAATAAATAGGATCGGGGCCCAGTGTTGTGAAATAGTGGGTAAAGCAGCTGCCTATGAAATCGGCATCCCATATGTGCCCTGTTCTTGTCCTGCTGCTCCACTTCTGATCCAGCTCCCTGTTTAATGGCCTGGGGAAAAAGCAGCAGAGGATGGCCCAAATGTTTGGGCCTCTACCATCCATATGAGATACCTGGAAAAAGCTCCTAGATCCTGCCTTAGGCCTGGCTATTGCAGTCACTGGAGGAGTAAACCAGCAGATGTAAGATCACTGTCTCTCCATTTCTCTCTGTAACTCTTTGAAAATAAATAAATAAATCTTAAAAACAGATAAAGGCTCATTAGAAACAAAAAAATTCGGCCGGCGCCATGGCTCAATAAGCTAATCCTCTGCCTGCGGTGCTGGCACACCGGGTTCTAGTCCCGGTTGGGGCGCCGGATTCTGTCCCGGTTGCTCCTCTTCCTGTCCAGCTCTCTGCTGTGGCCTGGGAGTGCAGTGGAGGACGGCCTAAGTGCTTGGGCCCTGCACCTGCATGGGAGACGAGGGGAAAGCTCCTGGCTTCGGATCACCGTGCTGCACTGGCTGCAGTACGCTGGCTGCAGCGCCACTGGGGGGGTGAACCAATGGAAAAGGAAGACCTTTTTCTCTGTCTCTCTCTCACTGTCCACTCTGCCCGTAAAAAAGTAAATAAAAAAAGAAAAAAATTCATAATTCACAATATAATTGGATTTTATAGGCATCATCTTCCCAGGGTCACTCTCACTAAGGCAGAGTGTGGCAGAGTGTAGGCTGGCTCTGTCAAGGTTCAACTTAACACAATTTGAAAGGGCCTTTTCTAAAATGAGTGAAAAATCAAGCAAGAAAAAATGTTTACTTAAATTGAGGAGAAAATTCAGAATAGGCAGTCAAACAAGACAACAGCAATCATTATAGT